>NC_091267.1:14982500-15032500 GCF_042477335.2 Ovis canadensis
TTTATTATACATGACAATTATGTCCTAGGTGCCAAGAAGCAAAACTAACAGAAATCATTATCTTCCAACCTGAACCTGGAGTTTGTCAACTTCTCTCTTTTATCTTATCATCAGGGAAGATCACAGAACAGCTGCCATTCCTGGTCTTGATGTCATGGATGACCATTTCAATGCGAAGAGATGTCATTCCAGGCTTAAGATGCAGGATTGGGCCACGTTTCCTGAATGCTTTCCTGGGTGGTCAAAGCCGTGCCTGCTTTCTGAACGCTGTGTTTAGCCAAAGGCCCCAGACCAAGATTCACAAAAATCATTCTGGATAGCAGTCCTGCTTGGTTTCATCTCTGAGATTATAAGGTAATTCTGCTTTATGGCTTCTGCTATGTAACACCCTATTTGAATTTTGCCATAAGATAAGCCTTAAACATAAAGCATATTTTCAACCAAGTGCAGACCAGGGGGTAAACCAAGCAAGAGGACAAGTGGCTATATTAGGAATGGTGAGCTATCCGACATGGCCTCATGGAAGAGCCAGGCTGAGTCAAGCCCTGGAGAGCCACCACGTCCATTTCACAGAAGGGGAAACTGAGGATGGAGAGGTCAAGTGGATGCAGGCCTCTCCTGGGCAGACGCATGAGCTCCTGCTTCACAGGCTGGGGCCACTCACTGAGAGCCCTTGATTTCATCCGCAGAACTATTATTCTTACTAGAAAAGTAAAAATAAAGAGGAAAAAGGAAATAAAAAGAAGACTCATGTAAACTGCTTTTACTGAGCATGTGACAGGCCGTGGTTGATCACAAGTTCATTGTAACTGCTATTATTTACAGGGGCACAGCCCTTCCTCTGGAGACATGTCTCAGCAAGTAGGACTTCTCAACGAAATTTGCCTTCAGAATTCAGGAAATTAATCGTAATAGGACGAACGCTTGTCTTCCTCATCTAAGTATTTTGAGCCAAAGTGGACATGAATACAGAAGGACACTCTAGTTCTTGTGTGTTTAACATAAACCAGATGAAGGTTCCCTGGTGATGTCAACAGAAAATGAGGTTATCCGAGCCTGGAGTTAAACTGTGTATTTCAAGTTTAAAAGGGAAGCTGCTGCTGCTGTTGTTCAGTCGCCAAGTTGTGTCTGACTGTTTGTGACCCCACAGGCTGCAGCTTACCAGGCTTCCCCGTTCTTCGCCATCTCCTGGAGTTTGCTCAAACTCATGTCCATTGAGTCAATGATGCAATTCAACCATCTCATCCTCTGTGGTCCCCTTCTCCTCCTGCCTTCAATCTATCCCAGCTCTTCACATCAGATGGCCGAAGTATCGGAGCTTCAACCTCAGCATCAGTCCTTCCAATGACTATTCAGGGTTGATTTCCTTTAAGATTGACTGGTTTGATCTCCTTACTGTCCAAGGGATTCTCAGGAATCTTATTCAGCACCAAAGTTCAAAAGCATCAATTCTTTGGTGCTCAGCCTTCTTTATGGTCCAGCTCTCACATCCATACATGACTGTAGGAAAACCCATAGCTTTGACTATACAGACCTTTGTGGGCAAAGTAGTGTCTCTGCTTTTTAAAATGCTGTCTAGGTTTGTCATAGCTTTTCTTCCAAGGAGCAAGCGTCTTTTAATTTCATGGCTGTAGTACTGTTCACAGTGATTTTGGAGCCAAAGAAAATAAAGTCTGTCACTGTTTCCACTTTTTCCCCATCTATTTGCCATGAAGCGATGGGACTGGGGGCTTCCCAGATGGTGCTAGTGGTAAAGAATTGACATGCCAGTGCCGGAGATGCAAGAGAGATGAGTGTGATCCCTGGGTCTGGAAGATCCCCCAGAGGAGGAAATGGAAACCTGCTCCAGTGTTCTTGCCTGGAAAATCCCATGGACGGAGGAGCCTGGTGGGATACTGTGATGTGGTTGCAAAGAGAGCAGAGCTGAGTGACTGAGCACAGCACAGCATACCCGGGCCACGTTCCTGACAATCCTTGGGCCACCTTGTGAATCCAGGGTGCTACACTGGTGTCCTAGGGCTGCTGGAAGAGTACACTACAGACTAGGTGTCCTGAACCACAGCAGGTATTTTCCCAGAGCTCCACAGGCAGGAATCTGAATTCAGGTGACAGAGCAATGCACGTCCTCTGAGGCAGGGGCGGTGGGGAGGAGGGAGTCTGTCCCAGTGTCTCTCCCCGGCTCAGCCTCTTCACATCGTCTTCCTTCTCTCCCTCTTGTCTCTATCCACGTTTTCTCTCCAATGAGGACACCAGTCATCTGGGTTGGCGCCACCTCAATGACCTTATCTGAACTTAAATACCTCTGTAAAGGGGGCTTTTCAGAGGGTTCTAGTGGTAAAGAACCCACCTTCCAGGAGACATAAGAGACACTGGTTGGATCCCTAGGTTGGGAAGATCCCCTGGAGGAGGGCATGGCAACCCATTCCAGCAGTCTTGCCTGGAGAATCTCACGGATGGAGGAGCCTGGCAGGCTACTGTTCCATGGGGTCACAAAGAGTCGGACACGACTGAAGCGACTTAGTACGCACCCACTCACCCGCTACTGTAAAGACCTTATCTCAAAACGAGGTCACATTCTCATTGTCAGGAGTTGGGTCTCCAGTACACCTGTCTGGAGGCACGTGGTTCAACCCAAAACAGGCACGTGGAGACTTTGATAGACATTTCCAGCAAGGGCTTCCCTGGTGGCTCAGGTGGTAAAGAGTCTGCCTGCAATGCGGGAGACCCAGGTTCAACACCTGGGTTGGGACGATCCCCTGGAGAAGAAAATGGCAACCCACTCCAGTGTTCTTGCCTGGAGAATCCCATGGATGGAGGAGCCTGGTGGGCTACAGTCCATGTCAGACACAACTGAGTGACTTTTAATATCAGTTTGATAATTAGCTAAGCAACGTATTTTGGTTTGATTTTTTTCTGTTTTTGTCCATTCCCAAAGCTGAAGTGTTTTGAGCATCATTTCCCCAATGTAGCCATTATGAGAAGCTGCAATAGAGTGGCAATTAGGGATTCACCCCCAGGGTGTCTTTATGGCCAGAGTGAGGAGAGAGGGACATTTGCCAAAGACAGTCACATAAGAAGAGAAATATTTACAGTGTGCGAAGGCCTTGGCCATTCCAGGACTCATCAAAGAGCATTTGGGAATGATTTATTGTAGGCACACTTTAATTTTGTATACCGAAAGGCACATTAGAACTTCTGCAGACTGTTTCTCGGGTGCTAAGGAATCAGTGATTTGTTATTGATTTATCCACTAGATAAAGAGGATTGTTACTGCAAAACTCCACAGCACCAAGAACTCCAAGGACGAGAGGAGAGACACGGAGAATTAATGATGGATAGCTGTTGAGACAAAGGTGAAGATTTCCCTGAATCTTCAATATTTGGTTGCGTCTCTTTAAAGTTGTCTATAAAATCTCCGGCACACACTGGCTCTTCTTTTATGGCCGCGTCACAGTTCACTTTATGCCTGTCAGTTGCTGACTTGGCGGTCTTAGTGGGTGGGAATGTGTAACCTACACCCACGTGTGCTGGGCTGTGTGCTTGGCCACTAGATCGTGTCCGACTCTTCCGTGACCCCATGGACTGTAGCCCGACAGGCTCCTCCGTCCATGGGCTTTCCCAGGCTGGAATACTAGAGTGGGTTGCCATTCCCTTCTCCAGGGGATCTTTCCAACCCAGGGATCGAACCTGTGTCTCCTGCATTGGCAGGTGGATTCCTTATAACTGAGCCACCGGGGAAGTTCCAGCTTACACCTGGAGGGCACTTATTACCTTGTCTATGCAGCATGCAGTTCATTTATGGAGCTGTGTCTCCAGCCAAGAGGTTCTCCTGGGGGCAGAGTTCTTACCAACGTCCTCTACAAAAAAGCAAGGCGACATAATCGGGCAAATTTGAGTTTTCATGTGACCACACTCCAACTCCAACCCGCAGAAGGCAGAAATACTCCACACTGCACCCCACCGTCTCCACCCTACCTCCCAACGTTTCCCAGCCTGGCCGCTGAGCTCACACAGCAGCCTTTTCTTGCAAAGCTGGCTTGATCTGGGTGTCCCTCCTAGAACTAGCTTCACTCTAAGATGATTTCTTTTCATGGACCCTTTCTTTGTCTTCTGCTCTAGAACAGCCAAAAGTAATACCAATTCTTTCCTGACTCATAATGACAGCCCATCATTATGGATGGAAGTTTTCTGAAGAAAGTCAGTCCCAAGTTTTCCCTGACCATAAGTTTCGTTTTTTTTTCCCTCTTTTGTTTTCTAAAGAGTTTTCGAAAAAAGTCATTTATTTGCCCAGTGAGTCATTTAGGTGGCTGTGTTCTACTACAGCATAACTGATTAGATAGTAAACAGTTGATCAGTAGAGTAAAAGCATCATCCTTCATAAAATGTTGATCCAATACATTGGGTTTCCTTGGGTTTCTCTGAGTGCATGGCACCTGACCTGTGTATGAGGAAGCTGTTCCCCACAGGGGGTGCTGACCTGAGGCCCTCTGCCCTCTCTTCTTCCACTTTCTTCTTAAGGACATGGCAGAAAACAACACACACCACACCCCAGACCACAAGGACAGCGTTGATGAAATGCCGGGTGCGGGTACAAGGTGAGAGAACCCAGGATTGCCATCGACCAACCAGCCCCGCATCCTAAGCTGTCAGACTCTGAGTTGTCTAAGTGGACGGTTGTCCTTGAGGGTCCTGACACAGCTGTAACTAGGCAAGGACTCAGACATAACTGGGCCCCTTGGCCCCTGTGAACTCTTGTTTTCTGCCCTATCACGGTAATTTCAGCCATGCAAACAGTGAAGTCAGAAGTGTCCAGGGCAAATTTGCACAGCCTTACGTTTGCTTGTAGAAAATAAAACACAATGCGCTGTGGGTACCAAGGATGAGACGCAGGATGTATCTGGCCTGTGTCTACTTATAACAACCCGCTGCTGCTACTGCTAAGTCACTTCAGTCGTGTCTGACTCTGTGTGACCCCAGAGACGGCAGCCCACCAGGCTCCCCCGTCTCTGGGATTCTCCAGGCAAGAACACTGGAATGGGTTGCCATTTCCTTCTCCAGTGCATGAAAGTGAAAAGTCAAAGTGAAGTCACTCAGTCGTGTCCGACTCCTAGCGACCCCATGGACTGCAGCCTACCAGACTCCTCCGTCCATGGGATTTGCCAGGCAAGAGTACTGGAGTGGGGTGCTATTGCCTTCTCCTAACAACCCACTATTGAAAGACAAATCCTGTTAACATACTTTGAGGGTCCTAATAATTCTCAAGGAAAAACTGAACCTTAACATTAAAAGACAATGTTGATGCCCTACAGCAGCGCCTGCAGGACCAGTCCTGGGTAAAGACAGTTAATTACGCTCACAGATATTTATTACCTGAAAGTGTCTAAATAAAATGTAGCTGTTGAACTATTATCCAAGTAAGCCCAATGATTTTAACTGGCTCTTTTTACTTTGTATTGATAATCTGTAAAGAAAAACATACATAAGCACAATTTCTCAAAACACAACCAATACCCACAAACATAATTTCTAAATGTAAAGAGCATCCTGAAAACTAATGATGAACTCATCTTCTGAGCCGATGTGACCTTCACGAGAAGATAGCTTTTAAAGACCGTTTACCAACGATAGTACAAAACTTTGGAGGTTCCTTTTTTTGTGTGTGTACGAAAATTAAATGGCTTGTCCACTAAAGAATCAACATGAAAATCCTTTTACGCACTTGCATAAAAAATTAACCTTAACAAATAAAACCAAGCTGTGAATCGTTTATTGTTGCTTATCTCTTTGATTACTGTATATTAATTAAGCCGTGAATTACTGCTTGAAAGAATAAGGTTCCTGAGATCCAAAAAGAATTAAAAATGAATGCTTCTGCAAAGAGACAATGAGGAAGCAATTGAAAAATGAATGTTTACTTTTAATGTTTTACTTTGCTATTTTCCTTAAAAGAAAATCTATAGAAATTTATATTGTTTGCACTCTGCTGGTCTCTGATAGTTGGAAAACAGCTGGTCTCTTGCATTGGTCTCTGAATGGCGAGCTGGCAAGACTCAATAATCTGTCGCAGCCCAGGTTAAGTGATGGAATTCATTTAAATGCCCCAGAAGTAATCATCCACAAAGAGTACATTATTTCTCTTTTATGAATTTTCAAACCTAATACTGATGGGTGGCATGCAATTAAACCTGATCAATATGTAATTTAGGTAGGCTGACATGTTTTCAAATTCTCAGAATATAGATTCTTTCAATATTGCAAGAGCTTAGTGAAATACTTAGCCTTTATAAAATAGCTAAGGCAGTTCAGTACAGTACAAAAAAATAATAAGTTTAGCTAGAAGATGTATAGAGAAGTAATTAGACTCAGAGACTAATTTTTGAGCAGAAACCATAATTGGGAAATTAAGAATGTGCTTGATCCTGGTCATTCTGAGTGTCTCTCTTCAAAACAGGAGCCTGGAAAGAACAGAGAGTTCTGCAGGATTTTACAAAATACCAACTTAAAAATTTTCATGTGCAAATACTTTCAAAGGCATTCTAAATGCTAGTTAAAAGATTGTGAAAGCTGTATTATAACGAGAAACAATTTCATATACATTTATTCACGAAACTTTATTTTACCGGGAATTAAACTGAGACCCTCCCCCCCAAAAAAAGAAACAAAGAAAGGAAAAAAAAAAGGAAGAAAGAAAAGGCCCAGGGAGGGGGGGATTACCATAATGACCCTTTGTGTTAAGCTAATAAACACGGGTAGGACACTGGCTTGTGACCTTAGGGGTGAAGGGTGCTTCTCGCTAGGATTACTAATTAGCCTGCTGTCATCTGCACAATAAGAATTACACTTGAGTTCCTATGATTTGACAGGATTCAATTTTAAATTTCATGCCTGAGGTCTTAAAGTGCTCCCTCACCCTTTCCATTTGCATATCCGACAGGACGGGGCAGAGCCACCGGGGCCTGTGGAGTGTGAAGCTGGTGGGAGGAAAAGACGCTTGGGCCCCCAGGGCCCCCAGAGCGCCCCCAGCCTGCCCCACGTGTACTCAGAACCCTGTCTTCACACCCGCTCTTCCTCTGACCCCATTTTTCTGTCCTCTGGTGTTTGGCGGCCTCTGGATGTCAGCCAATCGAAAGGGTATTTTTTGTTCAATGTTTGTTTCATGCTTGGAGCCTGTTACTCTTCTTTGCGCATGTGATCTGTTTAAAGGGGGCCCCCTGGCTCTGAGATAATCCCCCCTCCCCTCATTTCTTGCTTGATGCAAAATCTGTCCATCCCTCATCCCCTGTCTCTGAGGGCATCTCACCTATTTCCCCCACTGCAAGGCTGGGCAGCCAGAGGGCTTCCTCCCAGCCACGGGAGACAAGCCGGAAGGGTGCAGGTGACCATCACCGCTCTGACTGTTCTGCTTGTCCCTCCAGAGCCGTATAGCCCAGCCCTGGCCTCAGGCTACACTCACAGGGCTCAGGTCCCTGGGGCTGGGCCCCGCTGTGAAATAGTCCAGAAATCCACCAACAGGTAGCACGGTGTTTGTGGCACCAGTGAAGTCACTGGGGTCCTTCCCAGAAGTGACGGGGCTGAGGCACGTGTGGGGGACACACGTCATCGTGAACGTGTGTTCTGCAGTACTTCGGCACATTTGAAAGATGTCTTGGAAATCTAAATTTCCCCTTATAAAATTTTAAAATCGATTTTTACTCTTGTGGAAAAGTGGAAGTGTTAGTCGCTCAGTTGTGTTCGACTCTTTGCAGTATAAAAGTAAAAGCTATAATATCATAGTTACTATGTCCTACCGAAGAGTGTAACATGACTTAGTGACGGAACACCAACAACAATCTACCAAATACGTTTACTTAAAATTCCGCTTTTACATATTCTTGGTGACTTTAGCCATGAGCAAATAAACGCTATGCTTATTCACTCCAGTTAGGTTTTGATATAATTGTTCAGTAAAACGTGACAGGTGTGTTTGAGTCACATTCCTCCTTGACATCCCACAGTGACAACAGGCACTCTGAGGTTGGGGGCATTCTTATCCAGAGAGTGGATACAGTGACTTGCATTGTTGACCAGAAGGCGAGCAGATGGAGACCATGGTAACGGCAGAAAGCTGAGGGTGGGGCAGACCCGAGGCAGGCGCGTCTTCATCCTTTCCCACCAGAGTCCACAAGTTCATTAGTGACCTTAGTGACAAAAGAAAGAAAAAAAAAAAGAACACCGAGAAACACAGGACTTGAGGGACAGTTGCAGAAGCAAGCAAAGACAAGGTTGGCTTTGCTGGGGGTGGGGGGTGAGGAGCTACTCAGGATTCCACAGTGGCAGGCTCGCCGCCCCCGGGGCGCAGCCTCCAGCCTTGCTCAGGTTCTCACACCTGTACTCTGCCCTCCAGGGTGGTACAAAGGACTCATTCCGGAGTGCCACCTCCTGAAGGAGTAGTCTGGGGGAAATCTCGAGAAGGGAACGTTCAATAGGGCACCAGCATAGCGATACAGTTTCTGTCCCCTCACATACGTGTTTCCGCACCCTTGTGCACACACCTGAGCGCCCATATGAACATCATGTGTGACGGAGGAGCATCGTTTCAAGAGCCACATCTTCTGAAGGCATCCTCCCGGCAGCTGGGTCCTTTCTGTAACTTTCCTTGTGAAGACTGTTTTGTGTGCTATTACTAACATGTTGATCAAAAATCCATTCTAACCAAACTGGAGATTTCTATCAATGTATCAGAGTTATTGAAACATGTGGATGTGCCTCAACAGTGAAAAGTGAAAAGAAGTAAAATCACTTCAGTTCTAAAAACACTTCCTCTGGGGCTCAAAAGACAATATATACAGAAGGCAGTGAATACTTGGCAAGGCCAGGTTTTCCACCTCCTATTTCATTCTCCTGAACTCCAGGGCGAGAAATTAAGAGCAGTGAAGTCACAACTTCCCGAGTGAGTATGTGAGTACACACAGGGCCTTTGTGATTCATCCCCAGGACCTCCAATATGTCTTTTTTCCCTTAAACCGCGAACGTGTTATCTTAGCGGTGTCATTTAGAAGTGCCTGGAGTGATGAGAAGGCACCAGCTCTCTCTCAGCTATTTGCTGGTCACTGGGACAGAAATGACAAAGGATTCTGTCCATTAGTTTTTCAATACATGCTCAATAGCAGAAGGAAATTGATGGTGAGACGCCGGCACCACATCGAAGAAACTTATGATGCGGACAATAACACTTTCAATAAAAGGGCTTTTGATTTTCTATGTGTCAAACTGTTTTAATATTAGGGCATTTCTAGGTCAATGAAGGGTTAATGTAGCATCGTAAATCATATCTAAACAAGAACCCCAAGCTCGCTCTTCAGAAAAAGTAGTCTGTTCAGGTCAAAAAATAAAACCCACGAAAATCAGAAAGTGGTGGGTAAGCTAAAGCAGTGTCCTCCCACATTTATTTCACGGCCCCCACGCAGACATGGACATGGCAAAGAAAGAGTAACAGGTGAATTGAATTAAAGACGAGTGAGTCTCTGCTGCGTCAATAGCAGTGAAAGCACACAGCCACGGTGGGCTGGGTCCCAAACTGGAAATAGGTTTGTTTGGATGAAAATTCAGAACAGGTGTAAATATCCCTGAGCTCTGGGCTGTCCCTCTTGAAAGCCGTCTTCTTGTGTTCCTTACAAACCCACCCACCCCGCCCCCAGTTAACTTAGAGTGGCTTCTATTTCTTCACCTTGGCGATAGAATTTCCACAGTCTTTGGTGTGGTTAATCTCCGGGTATGAATAAATAATGATGCTCCCACCAGCCTCAGCCCTGCATTCTCCCATCCCTGTAAACCTCGCAGCCAAGCTCAATAAGCCACATTGATTGTAGGCTGGGTGTCCAAGATGGGCCCTGACAAAGCCACACTGTTGCTGCGATTTCTAAGTTCTTTCTTGTCAGAAAACCTCCAGAAAGGGGGTCAAATTGCTAAGTTTTTAAGTCACTAAAAAAAAAAAATCCTTTTACCACCCTTATGGGTAAGCGCAATTAAAAAAGATGACGAATTCAATAAGATTTAACGAAGAACAGAAAGGAGGCAATGAAAGAATACATTTCCCACTGCGCTTGTGCTTTGTCTCAACCAGCCACGTGTATCACACCTCGCTTGGAAATGGCTTTCGGGGGTAAGGGGCCTTTGAAATACACTTTTCAGGAGGAAGAAGATCACAGAATCTACAGAGCCTGGCAAGAAACACAGGCTACCCTTCTGTCAGGGAGGAAGGTCCCCTCCCCTTAAAAATCACGCAAAACTAAACCCCAAAGATGCCCAAACAAAATACAACTCTGAGAGCCACGCAAACTTGGCTGTGATTTGTCACCTAAAATCTGCAAATCCTGCAATATTCGGCGCCCGCATGTGAAACAAATGGGCTTCTGGGAGGGCAGGCTGCATTGACAACCCCGGCAGAGAGCAATTTTCTGTCGTTTAATGAAGGATGGAGAGGGCGCTTGATAAAGTGCCCGCTCATTACAAGTTTGTTTTTGTGTGTGTGTCTGGATGGCCGGCAGAGAAAATGTGCGTGTGTTGATGAAATGGCAATCTCCCCAGCTCAATCTTCTTAGACAAGTTCGAATTGTTAAAAGCAATCTTATTTTATTGTGAATTCATTTGGACAGTACTGAACAAAGAATCAAATGAACTAGCAGCCTGTTGGTGTTTCTTTTGAGCTAAAGTAATATAAAAATATTCTATTTGTTATAGGCTTTGAGGCTTGCTCTCAGCTCTGTGTGCTACATATATATAATATACATGTAAATACACATATGTGCATGTGGTTTTAGAAAGATTTATAGAAGATCCAATCACTTTAAACTCTATGCAGTCATAAATGCATATGAAACATTTTTAACAGCCCTAGACATTCTATTCAAATATTCTATGTTAAAATCCCTAATATAATGATGGACTGTATTATCCCAAATACCATTATATTTACTTTTTGTCTTCAGTTTTAAAAATTTAATGGTGGCTGTGACAATAAGAAGCAACTTACCAAATTCAGATAGACAAAAAATGAACCTGAATACCTTTAGATCAGACTTCTAGAAACCAGGTAGCAGGAATAAAGATATTTGACAATTGATAAAGGTTGAATACTAAATCCTATTAGTTTAGTTAATTCGAAACCACGGAAAGGGACCAGATATTTCTCCCTTTAATAAGTAAACATTAAGAAAAGAGGGTTGCACAGAGATTGCGTGCTGTGTGCTGAGCAAAGCATCAGTAGTTTCTTCTCTTCTTACTGACGTCAATTGATTTACAGTGTTGTGTTAATTTCAGGTGTCCAGCGACGTGATTCCGTTATGCATATCTACTGATGTATGCTCTTTTCCAGACTCTTTTTCGTTACATGCTATTACAAGATGCTGAGTGTCGTTTCCTCTGCTGCACAGTAGGTCCTTGTTGTTTCCCTCGTTTGTATTAATTGTGTGTATAGGTTAAGGGCGTCTTACTTCCAGGTACTGGATGAGGTTAACAGGACGATACAATGAAACACACACAGAGAGGTTCTGAGATAACCTCGGTATCACCTACACTCACCGATGTAGGTGTGTATGTGCACAACGCATGATGAGCAGTCTTGTGCCTCCTAAACCCTCACTTTTGTAAAAGGCAGGGGGCGGGGCTCTCTCACGGAGGCTCTTCTCTCCTTCGCACACTGGGTCCAGGATTAAGGGTGCTGTCAGCTTCCTCCTTTCGCAGTAAGCCTCTCAGCAGCTGCTTCAGGCGCAGCCCACTCCTCTATTCTGCCTTTCTCTTCACCTTGAAAACTGAATGCACGATGCTTTTGTGATTCCTGTTATTAATCTTCAAAACTGACCCAGCGTCTCAAAGGAAGATGTTATGGTGGAGGGGTTTGCCCGCAGCCATGGTGACTTGCAGCCACTCCCCATTTTAACGAAAAAGTAAGTGATGGAGACTCTGGCTCAGCACTGCTTTGACTGCTGGAAATGGAAAGTTTTCAATGTTTACACCACACATCAGGAGGGTTTTGTTTGACTTACATCATAGTTAGAAAAATCAGTTAACACTTTGAAGTTGGGATATTATTACATGGACTTAAGGATGTCACTTTCTTATAGGGACTTATTGATGTCGTCACTTTACTCATTTATTTATTTTTTTCAGATCTGGCAAAGGTGGATCCCTTTCTCTGGTGGCCACCACCCACCAGAGTTCAGACATCGGAGCTCCTCCCCAGGTTCACAAGCTCAGCACGGTCACCTTGCCTCATCCTTACCTGGACTGGGGGCGTTTCAGCTTAGACTTGACACCTGGGCTCTGAAGGAGTGTTTTCTGTAGCAATAAGACAGTGTGCTGAAAATCACAAGGAGAAAAGTTCATTTTCCAATACAACTACTCTGTTTATTAATTTTATTTTCTTTGAACATCTTTTATTTCCCATGATAAGCAGAGATTGGAATATCTTACGGGCTTCCCAGGTGACTCAGTGGTCAAGACCCCGCCTGCCAGTGCAGGAGATATAAGAGACATGGGTTCGATCCCTGGGTCAGGAAGATCCCTGGAGGAGGGCGTGGCAGCCCACTCCAGTATTCTCGCCTGGAGAACCCCACGGACAGAGGAGCCTGGCGGGCTACAGTCCACAGAGTCACAAACAGTCAGAGACGACTGAAGCGACTCAGCACACACACACGGAGTATCTTAACAAACCTCATGTTTATGTGTTAACTTTCATCTCTTAAATGATATCAGGGCGCAGAAAACAATAAAACATCTCATTTGGTTAAGCCCCTGGATGAACTGAGTGTATCATAAGTTTTTGAAAACTGGAATGTGTACCTTAGAAACAACGTGTGCCTGTAGTAAAAACTACTATTGTCTTAAACTGTTCATTTGGGAATTTATGTTCCTCAAAAGGTTAATGATTATTTCATCACCAACATCAACATCACATATTCTGACTTACACGGTTTTGTGAATGATTGTTTTAACACATTTATTACATTAAAAATTTTTAAATCACAGTCAGACACTTTCAGAGAAAGTTCAAACATGATAAAAGGTTAGGTGTTTTCTAACCATGTCAAAACCATGGAGGAGTCTGCATATAAAAGGAAGAAGAGCTGAATGGGCGCATGGGTGATGACGTGAAACCAAGGCAGGAAGCTGGCCGAGGACTGAGGGCTGAGTGCAGCTGGTGGCCTAGATGGCACACGATGTCTTGGCCCAGGAAACACGTCACCATGCAAAGCGCCTAATCTGTGATGGCCGACTGCACTTCAAAACGCATCATGACTAAAATCAACCAGTCACTGCTGATTTAAAAAGGTGGTTTTCATCTTAAAGGATGAAGATGCTTCCTCTTGATCTGTTTGCCGTAGGCTTTTCACCCCAGAAAGAACGCAGCACAGGTCTCTCTCCACTCCAGCCCATTGTGCCCTTAGCTCTGACCATCCCAGGCACGGGGGAAGCATTTCCTTTCCTGCTGCCCAGATCAGCAAGCCAGGAACCTCTTGAAGGGAGATCTAAATGAGTGCCTGGAAAAAAAGCTTATTCCGCCCCAGACTCATGCTCAAATCACTATCATCACAGAATTTCTCTCTTCCTAAGAGATGAGTTAGTTCATTTCCTGGGAAGGAACTCAGGAAATAGCAACTTCAGCTTGTGACTATGAGTAATATTTAGCAAATTGCTGCTGAGTAGTGTGAGACAGCATTTCTTTCCCCACATCACCCAGTTTGGTTCCTGACCATAAACACTTGCTGTGTTTGACCCGGGCCCGGCAGTCCCTGGTCCCCACACTGACAGGAAAGTCTTCACGAGGCCTCTGTGCACAGACCTCCATGGCCGCACTTCTTTATTTGCAGGTAGAAACAACTGTGTTGAGATGAAGGCAGCTGAGCAGGACAACATGAAACAGCAAGAGGCGAAAATGATCAAAGCGACAGGCGGCCGATTCCAGGCGGGCCTGCAAGTGCGCAGGATCTGGCCAAGCAAGGACGTCCTAACCCCATAATCCCGACCTTCCGTCTACATCAGGGCTGACCCTCAGGTCGCCCACTGACCTAATTCACCAAAGCCTGATCCGTCGCTCAGCAGAGGATCAAAATCATGTGACTTCAGCACAGGTAAACTTTCACCAGGTTTTATAGACACAGAAGTCCTCCACGTCTGCATCACTCACATTCCAAGGAATTCGTGGTCATGGTGAAGGCCTGCTCCCACTCCCCACCCCCAGCGTTATTCTCACGGGGACACGTGAAGGAAGGACCTTACCGTTCTCTTCTCAGAGAACTTCGGTGGGAACATCAAATTGATGGGCCACAGGCTTGGCAACCTTCCCTCCTTCCCTCCTCTGTCCCCCCGGATTCCCTCCTCTGTCCCCCCGGATTCCCTCCTCTGTCCCCCCGGATTCCCTCCTCTGTCCCCCCGGATTCCCTCCTCTGTCCCCCCGGATTCCCTCCTCTGTCCCCGCTGGATTCCCTCCTCTGTCCCCCCTGGATTCCCTCCTCTGTCCCCCCTGGATTCCCTCCTCTGTCCCTGCTGGATTTCCTCCTCTGTCCCCCTGGATTCCTTCCTCTGTCCCCGCTGGATTCCCTCCTCTCTCCTCCCTGGATTCCCTCCTCTGTCCTCCCTGGATTCCCTCCTCTGTCCCCCCTGGATTCCCTCCCCGTCCCCCCTGGATTCCCTCCTCTGTGCCCTGGGTGCCCCTCTCTGTCTCCCCTGGGTGCCCCTCTCGACTTTGGCATTTGCTCTTGAGCCTGCATCCCTGGGCTGTTTGTCACCATTCTCTGCTTCTGGGCTCTGGAATCCGCCTGTTACTATTTATCAGGACTCTGGAGATATGCTTCAGTGTTACTTTGTTTTAACGATAACAAACACCCATTATTTCTAAATCTCAAAAAAGGAAATCAAGCATAAAATTAAAATACTTTTTCCAGCATAAGCTAAGAGAGGTTTCTTTCCTATGAAATTTGGGAAATGCGTGTGAGACAATATTTCAAATTGAAAAAAACTGGAAATGTAAAAATGTTGAGAGAAGAGTGTGGTATTTCCCAGGAAAGAAAGGTGGTGTAAGCGCAGAGCAAGCTATTCATTCTATAGTAACTCATCATCCCGAATTCCCCACAGTTTGCTGGAAATAGTGTTACGGTGACAACTAGACCATGTGGAGCTCAACAGCAACAAAGCAAAAGTATTTTCAGAATTTTCTGGCAACTCCAGCATGACATCCTGTGTTTATAGATTGCCCACTTTTGCATTTTCTCACTTATGCACACAGACATAGTGTGCCTTTGCAGAAATTATTCTTATTTAAGAAACAGAAATGAGAATACTCGATCATATTTTCTGAGAGGTGTTTCCCATGAAATTTTCTGGTTCATTTTGCCACATTGGGGATCGGCTCATCCATTTATATGATGTGGTCTCACATCAGGTGAGAAGGCATTCTCTAACTCCTCCCCTCCCCCCAAAATGAAACAGCAAGCCAAATAACTCCCATCCTATGACCCACGCGAGAGACCACCCGAAGGGTCTAGACAGCACTGCCCCCTGGCCCCGTGACTGTGGCTTTCCTGATGTAAATACCAATCTGATCAGAATATCATCTATTATTGGATTTCTAATTTTCTGTGAAGAGGCCAGACTGTGTCGGGCAGCCTTTAGCAAGCTGTCTCAGATGAGAGCAGTGAGCACATCCCGACTTCACACACGGTTGCCAAGGATACGCTGCCCAGGGACCAGGGTCAGGAGTCAAACTGACCAATATTGAGTAAATTGCATTGGTTTGAATGATTCCCCCTGAGCTGGTCATGATACGGCACATACTTCGGTCTGCAGACAGAAATATTCCTCGTGAAGATGAGGGGAGAGACACTGTGGCAATTGGTACCCATGTGTGGGCTTGTGTGCGTGTGTGTGTGTGTGTGTGCGTGCGTGTGTGTGTGTGTGTAAGAGAGACAGACATGCAAATACATACACAGAGGCTAACAGGACAGAATAAGTCTATACGGCGACAGCAAAGGTGCATATCTGTCAGTCTCCACATCTTTTGAGCTGAAACTAAGTCAGCCTGTGCAATGGAGATTCCATATATATGCTACTAAAAAAGCAAAGGCTTTGCTATGTTTTCTCTTCTGATTTTTACCACCATGATATTATTTTCTTGCCACAAATGAACGCGTTAGTCACTTAGTCGTGCCAAACTTTTTGTGACTCCAGGGACTGTAGCCCTCCAGACCGCCACAAAGCATAGCATGATTTTCAGAGTATAAGAAAACTGGAGAATGTTTTCTATATGTGTGTATATATATGTACGCATGCATGTGTTAGTCACTCAGTCGTGTCTGACTATTTGTGACACCATGGGCTGTAGTCTGCCAGGCTCCTCTCTCCATGGAATTCTCCAGGTGAGACGACTGGAGTGGGTTGCTATTCTTTCCTCCAGGGGATCTTTCCCAACCCAGGAATCAAACCTGTGTCTCCTGCATTGCAAGCATATTCTTTACCATCTGAGCCATAAGGGAAGCCTATACGTACTGAACAATGGAAAGCTGCAGTGGGGATAGAGGTACTGATGCCTTCAGGAAAAAGCGTTCATTTCAACAGCGAGAAGAGTGTCTTTTAAGAAGACTATCACTGAACACTTAATCTTTCCTTTCTAAGCCTTATGTTTTGTGTATATACACAAAAAAATCTTTAGGCTTATTATTTTTTGTAATAGCCTCAACAAACTCTCTCAAATATATGATATTTAAAGTGTGAATTCGATTTCAGAAGCAACATAAGGCTTAGAAAGGAAAGATTAAGTGTTCAGTGATAGCCTTCTTAAAACCATTGAAATGAACGCTTTTCCTGGAGGGATCAGTACCTCTATCCCCACTGCAGCTTTCCATTGTTCAGTTCGCTAATGAGGAGGCTCACATTCTCCAGGACTTGACTTGCTTTCTTCACTTTGCTCCATCATCGCTGGGTGTTTTCACATCATTTGTCATGGTTCCATTGTAAATCAGGCAGTAAAAATCACACGTGTGAGTAACTAATAGTAAAAATAAGTGGAGTGGCAAGAGATGGAAAGCAAGCTGTCCAGTCCTATAACTCAGAGGAAGATGGACGAAAATGAGCAAGCCCCAGATTTCCCAGCCTGGGTCACATTCACCAAGGCCCTTCCGCTCACCAGGGCCCATCCTTACAGGACCGGCCACCAACGTGAAAGCTACTCAGTCTTCCCACTTATACCTGTTGCTGCGATTACATGGCCAAGCTCAAGTAGAAAGAAGAGGCTGCTGTAGGTAATTTCCCAGTGAATCAGCTTTGCTTTTCTTTAGGATAAAATTAACATAGTTAGAGATCTAGGATCCTACCAACTGTAATTCCAGGTGAGCAAAGAGGTCACGGAGAATAGACCAAGTGGAAGTAAAAGGCAAATGCTGCAGGAGGTCTACTCTCCCCACTAAGTGCAGGTTAAGACAACTCGGAGACACCGCAAAAGAACAGATTTATAATCTCAGAGAAAATGGGCTTCTTCCTTTCTCATGAATGCATGTCTTCCTGAAGTGACTTCGCCACATTTTTGCTTTGCTGACACGTATGCCCATGGCTTAAAGAAGGTCCTCTTCCGTCTCTCAGGACACAGACACATGGGGTGCGCTTGTGTCTGAATAGAAAAGGCAGCACAACAGAACCGTCTGCAGAATTTGATGTGGGTCTGAACGACTGGTTCACGCTATATCATTTATTTTTTTTAAAATTCCTATGCTACCATTTTTAAGTTGGAAAATTGTCAAAAATAGCTGCTTTAAGAAATGCAGAAGAAAGGATTGTGGATATTTATATTTTAATGAATGAAGTATAATACTCTTTCTAAATCTGAAGAAAAGAAAAGAAAAATGGCTGGTGCATTTCTAGATAGATGGTTGAGAAAAGAACCATTGTAAGTCTAAAGTAGTACATTTATAAAAATGCCGAGTTTTGTCCCTGTTCAATTGGGACACTGACCAGAGGGAGGCTGGAGGCAAGATGATTAAGTTTCCTTTACTAATTTGGTTCTTTGTAGCATCTCCCGGCAATCCTTTTTAAGTGCCTGCCGCCCAGTTGTGTCACCGTTTATGGTGGATCGTCTGCCCAGGTGAGAGATGCTGTCCTGGGAACGCTCCGTGAAGGGCCCTTCCATCGTCTCCTGAAAGATGCTGCCGAGATAGTTTAAAGGTGCTTGTTTAATTCCACGCATGTCCTGCGATCTACACTAATTATATTGTGATTTCAGGGCTAGTTTCAATAGAGGGGTGATGTATGAAAAAGATGCTAGAGAAAGTCTATAGCAAATAATAGAAAGGAAAATGAATAAATCACAGCCCTTTTCACATCGAGAAAGAAAATTCTTTGTAAGGTGAACTATTTAAAGCACAATTAGCTCATTCACGTCTTGGCAGCAGAAAATACTGTCTTCAGAGCCGCAGTGAACTCACTCCTCACTTGAGGTGTAAGCTGGCAAGACGCGGTGTGCAACCGTGCACCAGCTCCTCTGCTCCCGTCGCCCTTTCCCTCTTGCTCATCTTGCTTCTGAAGGCCCGCCCCACCTCCCCCAGCATATGGGCTTCTATGCAAAGAAGAGAGTTTCCTGCAGTTTCTGTGCCTGGACCTTGATATTTCATATGGAGGAATATCCATGAACAAGAGAGTAGGCACTGAAGTATGTCTCGGTAGCACCGTTGTGAAAACAAATGCACTGAGTAGTATATATGGCACCTCACTCCAGTACTCTTGCCTGGAAAATCCCATGTGCGGAGGAGCCTGATAGGCTGCAGTCCATGGGGTTGCGAAGAGTCGGACACGACTGAGCAACTTCACTTTCCCTTTTCACTTTCATGCATTGGAGAAGACAATGACAACCCACTCCATTGTTCTTGCCTGGAGAATCCCAGGGACGGGGGAGCCTGGTGGGCTGCAGTCTCTGGGGTCGCGCAGAGTCGGACATGACTAAAGCGACTTAGCAGCAGCATACAATACAATCTAAATTTCTGCAAAGAAGTTATTTATACAATGAAATTTTATTCAGTCCCTTCTATCCAAGTATTGTGTTGGTTCTTCTGTAGAAAATTATGTCTACCACCAATAAGTATGCAATATTTAATAATGAATGTATTAGAAGTGATAAACCAGTGGTTATTTCTTAGATGCTACCGTTAAGGTCATTTCTGGTCATTTTTAATTCCTTGTTTCTGCTTTGTTATAAACTGCAGATTATTTAAGATGTATGGTAATTATATAATCAGAAGAAAAAAAAAAAGATGAAATTCATGTGTACCTGCCTCAAAAGCATTGCTAATCAATTCTCTTCCCTTCCTTATTACCGGCTCATGGCCTGTTGATAACAGTATGGAGTCTGTCTCCTTTCCTCTCCCTGAAATTCACTGACACGTGGTCCCGGATTCCACCCACTGCTCTTTGATGCCTCTGTAGCCACCCCATGCCTCCCCAGGTGCACACTTCTGTGCAGGCGCGGTTGCCCTGTGACTGGCTCTCCTGTTTCTAGCTGCGCTCACTCAGGCCCACCTGTTACAGTGCTGAGTGACCCCCTTACGAGGAGGACACCGCCCTCCTGCCCAGGCCTCAGGGCCTCTCTTGCTCACTACTGCAGCTTGCAGGCCCCAGGTCCAGCCAGCCCCACTTATGTCCGTCCCCACGGTACTTCTTTAGCTCCCGCCACTGAGGGGGCTTCTCTGGCAGCCGTCCACAAGACGAAGCCCTCTGCTCGCCCACAAGTTCACCCTGGGCCTCCAGGGGCCCTTAACCTCTCCGGGGAGGGCGAGTCATTCTGTACCTCCACCCTGGGGGGCATCGCCGCCACAGCCCAGGGACAGACACCCAGGGCATCTCCCTCACTCTGCTGTCAGCCTGTAAGGCTGAGCCCCACGTGGGACCGGGGCTGCTTCTCAGAACCTGGCTGTCTTCCTTCTCCCTCTCCGAACCCATCTCCTCGCTGCGCCTGCCAAGACGGGCCACCCAGCTCCATCCAAGGTCTCTGTGGTCCTCCGCGGGGACAGCAGATGGGGGCCCCAGGGTGAAGGTCCTCAGCTCCCCCCTGGGGGAAGCTAGGCAGCTGAAGCCACTGCTGAAAACCAGAGCCCCTGTGGGAGTGTCCTCCCCGCTCCTGAGGGTCCCAGGGCCCCTTCCTTCCCTGGACTCTTGGTCCTGCCCCCTCCTGTCAGCCCGGCACCCCTGCTGCCCCTTTCTCCCCTCCCACTGGCCCATTTCTAAGCCTAGAGTCACCCCAAAGTCCCCTCTGAATGAGCCACATGTTTCCAGCAGGAACCATAACTCACAAAGTTCCAGCACACTCTAAGAGGGGGTCCGTCCTGCTGATGGAGGAGAGATGGGTCGAGGACGGATCCAGAGGCCAGAGCATCTTCAGGTGCACTTCAGACGGCACTTTTAGGAGGGTGTCATCATCACTCTCCTTCAAAGACTCTGGATTTCCAGGGTGTCATATATATCAATATTCAAATATAAAGGCAAGAATTCCAGTCTTCTGTAGATCAATAGTAATTATTTTAGGATAGTCGGATACATTGATTTATCCACATCTCTGACCCCTTCCACTAACACAAGTGAGCAGGTGCTGCGAGGGGGCCTCCCCCATCACACAGGCCTTTCTCTCTGGGTCTGGGGGGACTGGCTGTGTCTTCTGTCTGTGGACTCACACTCTGCCTCCGTTCTTGAAGGCCACCCTGGCGAATGTGGAGCAAGGATGCAGGCATATGCTACAGGCAGTTTATTTTATTGGACAGAATTCATGACACCGGGCATGCAAACCACCTGCTCTTCTCATGTATAAAATCTGTTGCCACTTAAAATAATTGCCCAGGAGTCTTCTGAAACAGAGTAGCACTTAGTGGGATCTTTGAAGGAGGGACAGTGCTGTCTGTGTGGGTAACTGCCGCACCTGCAGAACTGCCAACATGCAGCTCTGAGAGGAAGCAGTTTGCTTGGTAAAAGTTGAATTCATTCAGCATCCTTCATTCCTTACTGATGAAGATAGGTGTCCAAAAAAAAATGATCCAGACAGAGCACGGAGGTCTCTAAAGAGAAGGATTACTGCTGGGAAGTGAAAGGACGATGCCCAGGGGAGCTGTGGCCCCCGGGACAGTCCTGACCTTGAGGTCACCAGGGATCTTAAGGGTCAAACCAAAGGTTTTCTTTACCAGGGAGGACAGAGAAGGCTGGGAAGCCAGCCGTGGGGAGGGTAGCCAAGCAGGAGCATCTTGAGAACAAGGAGACTCAGAACTGTTTGTCTGGAAGGCCAGTCCATCCTCAGGAGAGGCCACCTGTCCTCAGGAGGTGCCATCTGTCCTCAGGAGGAGCCATTCGTCCTCAGGAGGGGCCGTCTGTCCTCGGGAGGAGCGGTCCGCTGGCTCAGGGTCTGGAGGAGGCAGGAAGCCCATCCAGTGTTTGCTTTGCTGGACCACAGGGGACCATGCTTCAGCACATCACCTGTGAAGCACAGAATGGGGCTTCGGTGGGTCTGCTCATTCAAACATGAGGCAAAGTTTTGTTTTGTCATTTTCCCCAACTTTGAGAAATGATATTTTCAGAACAGAAGATGGAGAAATAGACTGAAATACCCTTGGCTCATGGTCTCAAATGTTCAGATAAATTCTCATTTCCTTAAAACTGCTCGGGTCTTAATCCACTTGGAGCAAAACGGAAGGAATGCCTTCCAGAGGCTCCGACTCACTTTGAGACACTAACTTTGGGGTCAGGCAGGTCTGAGTTGGGGTCTCACCATACCCAAGGAGCCGTGCTCCATGGCCAGGCCTGGGGTAGGGGGCACTGCGTGTCTATTCCCTCATCTGTAAAGTGGGAACAATTTGCCAAGACAAGAAAGCACAACATTTAAAGTTAGTTAAATAAAACAAATACAGAACTCGGTAAAATAGAATACAAATATGATATCATCAGTACAAGGTAACTCGCTTGAGAGATCTTGGGATTTCTTAGGGTCATGCTTCAAGGTTTAATGATAATAATTGTTAAAACTACACAAATCCTTCAGGTCACAAATCTTGCTGCATGCTGTCCCAAGGCAGAACCTTCGAGGATACACTGAGACCAAAGCAAGAAAAATTGAGCCACGCATAAAAATCATACAACGTAAAGTTTGTCCCTATATTACACATTTCTAATTTTAAAGAGGAAATAACCCATTCAGGCTGAAAAGTCAGGTAGTCACACTTCCACTCCTGTTGCTGTTATAAATGAAACGCTGAAAACTCGAGATTCAAAGGCATCTTCCTCATTAGACGTGCGGTGGCTCTTAAGTACAGTACAGAGCTACCAACGTAACTATATCCTTATTACAGGAGGTAATGAGGCCTTAAATTGGGGGAAACTTAAAGACGATAGTGTTTTATTGGTATAACTTTCCAAAATGATTGCCAAGGAAGCTATTAAATGGGTAATTCATCAGAAAGATAGAATATGGAAATGTTGGGATAATATATAACATTTGTCCCTAAAAATGACCTCCCTGTCTTCACACTTGCTGGTGTTCCCGGTTTCCAGGTCAAGGATTTGTCCCCTCCCTTTCCCAGCCTTCTCCTGACCCTTTCCCAGCCCTCTCCTGACCTCACACTTTTTCACATGCTGCTCTATCTGAACTGAACACCTCACGTTTGCCCAGCTAGTGGAGCCACGGTCCCTGCCCACTCTGTTCTCTGAGAAGCCCAGCCTCTCCTTCAGGGCTGGATGGGTGTCCTGGACGGCAGACCCACCCTAACACTGGCAGCCCGTCTCTGCCTTTGTCGACCGTGGTGGAATTTACCCACCGACATGTGGCCCCATGCTCTGCGTGAGCAGCTCCCTAAAGAGAAAGGCTCATCTTGGCTCCATTGCTGGAGGACTTAGCATCATGCCCAGAATACAACAGGGACTCAACACACGCCTGTGATAGTACATTCCTGTCAGCGCTTTCATGATAGAAAATCTGATTCTAGACTGTGAGTCAAAGCTCAGAGCTAGAGGACACAGTCACCCTACGTAGCGAGAAGCTTTATTCTCTTGGAAACATCTTTAGGGGAAAGGGCTGTGGGCGGGGAAGGACCACTCTGGGCTGCCATGCGGGATGCAGTAGGGGGTGCAGTCCCTGGGGAGGGCAGCTGAGGTGGCCAGGAGCCCAGGTGGCCAAGGGTAGTGTCCAGGATGAAAGTCACTATCCCTGCTTGGAATGCATGTGTCCCCACCAAGGCCATGGGACCCCCTGGCGATCTTTCCCACGTGATCTCTGATAATAGAATGGGAGGTGGGTTATGTTTTCTGTGGTGAAGTTGGGGGGCAGGAAAGGAAACAAGAAAGACAGTCAGAGTGTTTTCTTCTCCAGGTAAGAGAGGAACATGACTGCTTTTTCTTTTTTTTTAAATTTATTCTGTAGTTGGAGGGAAATTGCTTTACAATGTTGTGTTGGTTTCTGCTGTACAACAACACAATTCAGCCATGAAAAGTGGAAGTGTTAGTTGCTTAGTCGTGTCCGACTCTTTGCGACCCTGTGGACCATAGCCCGCCAGGCTCCTTTGTCCATGAGATTCTCCAGAGAAGAATACTGGAGTGGGTTGCCAATTCCTTCTCCAGGGGATCTTCGTGACCTAGGAATCGAACGTGGGTCTCCTGCACGGCAGGCCGATTCTTTACCGTCTGAGCCACCAGGGAAGCCATATTCAGCCATAAATATACATATATCCCCTCCCTCTTGAGCTCCCCTCCCCTCCCCCATCCCATCCCCGCCCCCAGACCATTGCAGGCTTCAGGGTCCCTGTGTTACAAACCAACTTCTCGCCAGCTGTCGATTTTACACGTGGCAGTGAATATATGTCAACGCCAATTTCTCCATTCATCCCACTCTCTCTTTCTCCCGCTGTAGAGGGAGGTGTTCAGCATCGGAAGACTCAGAGGTGGAGAAAACGTGAGGGGTGGAGCGGGGGTCTGTGAGATTATCAGCATTAAGCAGTGCGTTTTGCAAATGGAGTGAAGTTGTGTTGTTCACAAAGTATGAGAGGAACATGTCTTCAAAAGCACAACATAGGGAAATTATGTGAAAAGAGGACAGGAGTTTTCTCACCGTGTGAAAGGGAGAGTTTATAACACTATGACTACTTTTAGAAAATAGAGGAAGACTTAACAAGCCAAAAGAAAATAATAATAAGATAAAAATCAAGAGATAGGATCATTCCAGGTTTCTCTTTAACTTTTGCTTCCAGGGCTAAAGCCTATGGGCTCCGCACTGCAGAGCCTGGAGTCCTAGGGCCACGGTTATAAACCTATAAACTGAGAGAACCCCTCTCCAACAACATGTCCTTGTTTATTGAGCCTGAATTACTTACTGTAAAAGTTGACCTCGGACATGCGGTCACTTATTTCCCCCACGGCCATGTGCCTGGGGTCCTCCCCACTGAGCACCGCTCCAGCAGGGAACGTGCTAGGCAGAGATGCCCCTGGCGGGGTGTCTCCCACCTTTATTTCTCCACGCAACCCATCCGGTGCAGAACCAGGGCACTCTGGCCTCTAGCAGACACAGTCTGGTTTCTATTTTTAGTTTCTAATCCTTTAAGGCTCTTTTCTGGCACTCTATCTGCATCCACTCACCTTGAAACACCTAAATTCTTTTCTTCTGAAATGAACAGATGTAAGATGGGTTGTTGGTATCAACACTTGAAATCAACAAGTTATCACTCATGGTTGTTGCTCTAATTTTTTCTAATTATCAAGGTCTTCGCTAGTCAGTCCACTCATTTTGCTTCAAAACTTCTTAATGATTTCCTTGCAAAGATTTGTTTCTAAAGAAGAAAACCCTCCTCCAACGAGCACCACTGAGTGTGGTTTCCCTGAGGCACCACTTGACAGTCTCCACACATAGTCCAGCCCTGAAGGTGGAAGCTTGGAAGTTGACAACATCTAGCCAAGGATGTTAGAAATAGCAATTAAAACATGGTTGGGTTTTTTTTTTTCCTTTATATGGTTATGTAAACCAGTGCTAATTTTCTCAGCAAAAAAGGATCGCGCACTGGGGTGACCGGGAGATGCCTCAGCATCACAGGCAATGAATAGCCACTTTAAAAAAAATGTCAAAATGTGGATGTGCGTCCAATCGTTTAAAAAATAGAAGGTGATAAGTTGAAAATGTCAGGTAATTGGCAGACAGATAGAAAGTTAAACTGTGTCCTCAGTGAAGAAAATTAACCAGCAGCTGCCAGCAGGGACCCCAAGGTCGTGTGAATGCCAGAACCAAGCACAGCCCAATCATTCAGAAGGGGTCCTGGGCTGAGTCCCCTCCCTGGCCATTTCCAGATCTCTCAGGAGCTGCCCTGAACCACTGCCAACATGTGTTCATTTCTAAAAATTACATAGATTGTGATTTATTACCCATCACACTACAAAAATCCACTGTGAATTAAATCAGCCTTTGTTTAAATTGCTCCTCGGCAACACGCATCATATCATCATAAATGACATTGAAGTTATAATCGCGGTCACCCGCCTCGGCCACTGATAAGGCTCCACCACGGGACGATCAATACTTACTATTCATTTTTGAAATTATCTTCACATTGATCCCTGAACAAGCGCCAGCAACATAGAGGCCTGGTGTCTTTAATACAATAATTATATAAAGGTTTACAGGCTCATCCTCCCAGCCAATAAAAGCTGTCAACTGGCCTGGACAGTTACAATCCCATAATCCATCAAAACCCCATTCCCTGACCTGTGGGCTCCTGGGCTTTCAGGAGACCTCAGTAAACAGGCTGGGCCAGGAGAGCAGAGCCCGAGGACCGGGAGACAAAGGCTGCAGATGGATGCGACCGATTAGCGAGAAGCCCGCCCGCTAGCCCGCGTCCCTTTTATTTTTATGATGGGAACGATGAAGGGTCATCTATTCATTTATTTGCTAATTGTGATTCACCAAGAAAGAATGCACACAACCACTTCTCTGCTTTTATTTTTTGATCTTTAATTTATCAGGTTCAACTCGTACCGGATGATATACAGTAATGAAGTAAGCTCATAGAAATCACGCGGAGACAGGTACCGAGCAGGGACAAGGTCTGCGGCCAGAGGAGAGGGGCGGATCAGTGCATGTACACACATGCACACACAGGCAGACAGAAACGTACAGACCCATACACACAGAGACACACATGCTCAGACACACACACAGGCACACACAGACATATACACACAGAGACACGCATGCTCAGACACACACACAGGCACACACAGACATATACACACAGAGACACGCATGCTCAGACACACACACAGGCACACACAGACATATACACACAGAGACACGCATGCTCAGACACACACACAGGCACACACAGACCCATACACACAGAGACACGCATGCTCAGACACACACACAGGCACACACAGACATATACACACAGAGATACACACATGCTCAGACACACACACAGGCACACACAGACATATACACACAGAGACACGCATGCTCAGACACACACACAGGCACACACAGACATATACACACAGAGACACGCATGCTCAGACACACACACAGGCACACATAGACATATACACACAGAGACACGCATGCTCAGACACACACACAGGCACACACAGACATATACACACAGAGACACGCATGCTCAGACACACACACAGGCACACACAGACATATACACACAGAGACACGCATGCTCAGACACACACACAGGCACACACAGACATATACACACAGAGACACACACATGCTCAGACACACACACAGGCACACACAGACATATACACACAGAGACACGCATGCTCAGACACACACACAGGCACACACAGACATATACACACAGAGACACGCATGCTCAGACACACACACAGGCACACACAGACATATACACACAGAGACACACATGCTCAGACACACACACAGGCACACACAGACATATACACACAGAGACACACACATGCTCAGACACACACACAGGCACACACAGACATATACACACAGAGACACACATGCTCAGACACACACAGGCACACACAGACATATACACACAGAGACACGCATGCTCAGACACACACACAGGCACACACAGACATATACACACAGAGACACACACATGCTCAGACACACACACAGGCACACACAGACATATACACACAGAGACACGCATGCTCAGACACACACACAGGCACACACACATAGGCACACACAGAGACACACACATGCTCAGACACACAGACACACCCTGAAACACACACACACAGGCAGTCAAACAGATGCACACAAGCAGACAGGAATACAGACACAGAGAACACAGGCAGACACACAGACACACACACAGATATATCCACACAGAGACACACACATGCTCAGACACACACGCACACACACACCTAGATATATGCACACAGAAACACACACATGCTCAGACACACACACACACACACACCTAGATATATGCACACAGAGACACACACATGCTCAGACACACACACAGGCACACACAGATACATGCACACAGAGACACACACATGCTCAGACACACACACACAGAAATATGCACACAGAGACACACACATGCTCAGACACACAGACACACACACCGAGATATACGTACACAGAGACACACACATGCTCAGACACACACACAGATATATGCACACAGAGACACACACATGCTCAGACACACACACAGGCACACATAGATATATACACACAGAGACACACACATGCTCAGACACACAGACACACACACCGAGATATACGTACACAGAGACACACACATGCTCAGACACACACACAGACACACACAGATATATGCACACAGAGACACACGCATGCTCAGACACACACACACACCCTGAAACATGCACACAGAGGCAATCAAACAGATGCACACAAGCAGGCAGGAACAGAGACACAGAGACACAGGCACACACAGATATATGCACACAGAGACAAACCCATGCTCAGACACACACACACATATGCACACAGGCAGTCAAAAAGCCACACACACATATACACATACATGTAGCAACACACACAGGCAGACAGAGACATACACGAATTTACACATAGAAACACACACATACTCAAACACACACAGAGACACCCACTGACACACACACACTCAGACAGACACAGATACACTCACCCCCAGATAAAATGATGGTAGAAAGCTTTCCAGTCAAGTTTGCATAATACCATTTTGTCAAAATAATTGTGCAACTCTTCTATACTGCCACTGATACACAACAAGGTCATCTCCTGAATCTGTTTAGGTTTAACCTTGCTTAGGGAAACAGACTGAAAAAGATAACTGAATATACCTTAAATTTTGTATTAATTTTTAATTGTTTTCAATCATGATTTGAAAAATGCGTTTATGTTGCCAGTAGATTGGGGCCAGGTAGCGGGGAGTGTAAATTCCAGAGAATTCTTCCAGAGTGAAGCTGAGGAAAGGGCTTCCCTTGCGTGTGAGGGGAACCCACTTTACAGAGGCCTGGGGGCCCCCTGGGTCTGCAAGACGACAGCTGTGTCTTCTCTGTTGGCTGGGGCTCCAGAGGACTGAGGCTGCTCTCATCCAAAGCCTGGTCTCCGGTTCTCGTCTAATTTCTTCTTCCCTAAATGATTCGATCAAATTTTTCAAGGTGATGTAGATCTCGGGGGCATAAAAAAATGAAAAATTACAGACTTTGTAAAGACTTTGTGAGAATTAATTTTTTAAATTTGTCAACATTAAAATATTCAGGAGACAGTCATCAGCATGGTGTGGGTCTAATTTCGGCATGTCTGGGTCATCACTAGGGCTGGAGTAACAGTTCGTATTCTGTGAGAGGCCCATCCGGGTGTGAGCAAGGTTCTGGAAGACGATTTCCGGAAACTGGCAGGTTGAGCTTCTCTGCAGGGACCAGGACAAGCGCACTGCAGGACTGTGTGTGGCGGCGTGGATGTCGAGTCAGTCAGCTCCGTAGCGCTGTGATGAACCTGGAGAACTCTTTAAAATGAGCATCAGGTTTGGGAAGTTCCCACAGCTGGTACTAGGCCTGTGTATCTTCTCATCCATTATTCTTTAATCTTTTATTTTTTGAAAAGCCGCATTGCACATTCATTAAGGACACTCAGTGGGGAGGAACGTGGGCAAAGCAGGGGTCCTGCTCCCCAAATGCTCCGGGCAGCTCCTGGAGGAGGGGGCATGGTAGCCCTCAGAGAGAATCACAGTGCTCGGAGCGTCTGTCCTGGCATCCGGAGATGCAGGTGCCTGGGAGGGCTGCTGATGGTCGGGATCTGCTGGTTTGTGCACAGACTCTGGAGGGGGACTCCCCCAGACCCTGTTCCCACCTTAAGTACCAGTTTACGTGCTTCCTGTCCTCAAAGCCCCAGGCCAGCTGCCAGGAAAATCTTCCTCTGTTCTCCCTCACATTGAGTCTAGGCGGGTCCCCTTATATTGAGTCCAGGCGGGTCCCCTCACACTGAGTCCAGGCGGGTCCCCCCCATACTGAGTCCAGGCTGGTCCCCTCACACTGAGTCCAGGCGGGTCCCCCCCATACTGAGTCCAGGCGGGTCCCCCCATACTGAGTCCGGGCAGATTCCTCAGTCTTGGCTCTGATAACAGTCTGGGCTCAGGAATTCCCTGCGGTGGGAGTTGTCCCATGTGCTCTAGGATTTTCAGCAGCATCACTTACCTGTCCCAGCTGGACCCAGCCTCACTTTCCCCGACTGTGACAATGGGAGATGTGGCCCGTGTCCCCAGGCGACGCCGTGTCCTGAGCAGGGTGTCCCTGATCCATGGCTGCCCCTCTGCTATTGAAATGCTGACCCTCCTGCTCCCCTCCAGGCAGGCCCTGCTGGTGCTTGGGTCCTGGTCTCCATCGGAAACTCACAGTATTTCAGAGCATTTCTCGGCTTCTTCAGCGGCACATTCAAGGCCAGTGAGTCCTCTCACCAACGGACTCCCCTGATCTGTTGTGGCTTCATTTATTTCCCAGCTGTTTGGCACCAGATAACTCAGAAAGAACAGTGGGGGAGATGACCGTGAGAGTCGATGCCCACAAGGTTTTTTTGAGATGTTCAAGTCAGGGGCTGGTGCCTAAGGCCCAGGGAGGCCAGGCCAGGATTCGGGCACAGAACTGATCCTGTAAGTAGCGCCACTCTATCTGCTCAGGTAAGGGGATGCATTGGGGCCTGGCCTCCTCCTGCACAGGAGAGAGAGAGAGAGAGAGAGAAAGTGTGTGTGTGTGTGTGTGTGTGTGTGTGTGTGTGTGTGTGTGTCTGAGTGGATTCCTTAACAGTGTCCAGATCTAAATGATTACACTAGAAATGCTCAAAACTGCTCCTGTTTTATAAATCAACTTCTAGGAATAACCCCATCTATCACATTGTTAGCCCCAAAGTAATATGCAAACATTTGGTAAAGAATCCACCTGCAATGCAGGAGATGCCGGTTCAATTCCTGGGTCAGGAAGATCTGCTGGAGAAGGGATAGGCTACCCACTCCAGTATTCTTGGGCTTCCCTGGTGGCTCAGCTGGTAAAGAATCCTGCTGTAATGCGGGAGACCTGGGTTCGATCCCTGGGTTGGGAAGATCCCCTGGAGAAGGGAAAGGCTCCAGCATTCTGGCCTGGGGAATCCCATGGGCTGTACAGTCCGTGGGGTCGCAAAGAGTCAGACACGACTGAGTGTCTTTCACTTCAGTCCACTTCACTTCATTTTTACGCTTAGCCTCAAGTGAAAAGGGGGACGATGGTGCCAGCTGTGGGGAACAAGGAAGTTGAAGAATTTCTCGTCTCAACAGAAATCAGATGCCATCAATAGCAGCCTCGCCATCTGGTCTGAGTTAGATGTTTGTCTACAGGTACCTTTTAGAGCATATTATTTTTATTATAAAATAGCAAATTATATTTATTATGACAATTCTTCCTAAATATTAACGATTAGATTCTGATCATGGGAGCAACCATTAAAAGGTGGAATGATGCAGGCTTTTTTAAAATTGTATTGTTCCTCAGATGAACTTACCAAGTATTAATTACATGTATGTGTTGACATGGAGCCCAGGAAATTGAACTAAACTAGAGATGGCACCGATGCACAGGGTCCAAAGGTGCGGGGGGCTTGTTTCTCGAGGTCACGATATGAAGACTCTTCCATGTAGATTTTCTTCAATGTTTCGCTGTGCTTATAATTCAGGTTCCTCATCTGTGTTGCTGGTTCTTCATCTTCCACTAGAAAATAACGCATCTTGGTGCTAACCTATGGCCACAGAAGGATGTGTATGAAATCCTCAGGATGCTGGAGATGGCTTATCTTGTATTTTTATTTAATTGCCTTCGACTTATAACAATAGGGGAGTAGTGAGCTGTGCAGGAACAGCGGGCGCCGGGCAGAGACGATGTATCTATTATCTTCCTGGCACGAAGGTCACTGACCTATGACAGTCGGAGTGGCAGAAACATCAGAAATCATGTGCAATTTAATCTTTACACAAATAAAGGAAAAGCATCACAATGCCTGAATAATGAAGACTCTCCTGGAGAAAAAGCGAAGTCTGTCCCTGAGGATCGTCTTCATTTTCTCTCCCGCGCTTTCCGAGGCGCCCACCCCAAGATCCACTCTCGGCTGACACTCGTATTAATAGAATTTTGGCTGGAAGAGAGTCGATGTCCTCGGTGATTGCGCCGTGCAGCTGTGACTCAGTTCTCTCCCTCACTCATTACTGCTCCGTGTCAGCTCCCAGAGACCATTGTTCGCCCAGCAACTGTCATCGCGATTGAAATTAACCGTTTTCCCTCCTGTTTCAAGGAAGAATGTGTCCTGTCCTTCACTCTTCAGAAGCAGCCTGCTGCATCCTAAGCCTTTCAGAAAGTTACAAAGAATGGAAACACCGGTTCGAAGCCAACATGAAATAAAAATTCAAGCTCCACTCTAAGAATGATGTGCCAGGGACTTCGGAGGCAGAAATAAAGTGCCAAGGTATTATGGTCTATTAGGATGTGAGGCGCTTACTGGTTTTGTGTGAAAGTGCTGTCAGGTTGACTGTGATGAGCTGGGAGAGCCCTGGTTATGTCTGAGATTCCACACTGCCCTCAGCCCCTGGACCTGCGTGCCCAGGGTGGGTGCTTCCAGACGCCACCCTGTCCCTGAAGAACAAGAGTCAGGAAAGACATGGGCTCTGTCCGCTGTCCTCCCGTGGTCCAGAGACCCAGAGGAGGTGGCAACTTTACATCACACAGGCATCCCAGCTATTACCAGGCACCCCATTGTATGGGGCTTCACTGGTGTCTCAGATGGTAAAGAATCTGCCTACAATGCAGGAGACCTGGATTCGATTTCTGGGTTGGGAAGATTCCCTGGAGGAGGGCATGACTAACCATTCCTGTATTCCTGCCTGGAGAATCCCAGTGGACAGAGGAGCCTAGCAGACTATAGTTCACAGGGTTGCAAAGAGACGGATATGACTGAGTGTCTAAGCACACAGCTCCTGTCACATGGGAAAATAAGAGATGTCAGTAGAACCAGGGATGGAGAACCACAAAGCCAAAGGGAGAAAAAATGATCTCCGATGACTGAGAGTTCTTTTTTGGCTTTACTCTCTTTTATTTAAATCGACTTTCTATTGTAGAAGCATTTTAAATTTACCAAACTGTGACAGAGACGCTGCTCAGAATTTCCGCGTGCCCTTCCCACGCCTCCCCGCAATAAACGCCATACACAGTGAGGGTGTGTCTGTCACAGCTGAGGCGCCACCATCACACACCGACGCTCACTGACCTCACGAGCCTTTGCCTAGTGCCTGTCCTCCCGTCCCAGGACCCCATCCGGGGTGCCATGCTGCGCCCCAGCTTCCTGTCTCCCTAGACTCTTCCGCAGTGAGTGTATCTCAGACTGTCCTTGGCTTGTTGACCTTGATGGTTCAAGGAGGATGGGACAGGTATCGGGTAGGACACCCTCCAGCTGGAATTTGCCTGATGTTTTTTTCTCATAATTAGAGTTCATGGGCTTGGGGAGGAGACTCAAGGAACAGAGAGAGCCCTTGTTGTCATGCGGCGTCAATTAATGCTATCACAGGGCTCATCACCGATATCGACCTCCGTCACCTGGCTGAGGGGGTGGCCACCAAGTGCTTTTCACCCCTTTAGTACTGCACTTTTGGGGAAGAACCTGCTATGCACAGACCCCTCTGAAAAGGCAGGGAGTTGTGCCCCACTGACTTGGCCTTCCCAGGTGGTGCTAGTGGTTAAGAACTCGCTTACCAATGCAGGAACACAGAGACGTGGGATCAATCCCTGGGTTAGGAAGATTCCCCGGAGGAGAAAATGACAACTTACTCCGGTATTCTTGCCTCAAAATCCCACGCACAGAGGAGCCTGGTGGGCTATAGTCCGTGGGTTTGTGAAGAGTTGGACCCTACTGGGCGACCAAGCACACACACACACGTGCTCCTTGACTTGAGGGGGATTAGCTTCTTAAATTATTTGGAATTCTGTTTTGGAAATTTGTCTGTTCTCCCCCGATTGATTATTCAGTTATGCTTTGTAGCACTCTGGTTCCGCAGATACTTATTTTGCACTCTGGATTGTAATCCAACACTGTGGTGTCTGTCTTCTTCCTCGAGTAGTTTACCCTTGACCACTGCGAGCTGTTTCTATTACAAAATACTGTCGAGTCAAAGCAATAGATTTCCAGCTTTGATGGATTCTGTGCTCCCAAACAGAACCATGGTAAGTGGGTTCGAAATTGGAAAGACTCAGAGAGGCATGCCTGCTCATGGGCCAAAGATGGGAAAGAGGCAGCTCCAGGCACACAGAGCAAGCCAAGGTCCTGCGGTCTCCCAGAAGCAGCGGAGACACCAGAATTCCGGGTGGAGCCAGGCCCACATGGGCACCACAGAGGAGATGCAGGACTGGGGAGCCAGGGTCACCCTCACTGCCAGCAGAAGAGCAGGAAGTAAAAGCCAAACAAAACCGCAGACTCACCGCTGTCTTCAGTGAAATATTAGCTCAAGATCGCAAACCACAGAAGAGCTGCCTCTCAGCTCCCTGGGTGTCTATGTCGACGCTGTCCCAGCATCACCACCGGCAGACAGCTGGTCCACTGGCCTGGGCAGGGGCAAGGTGACCACCAGACCCAGCTGGCAAGAGAGAAAAATAAATGCAGAAACAAGAAAAAAACCCAGAACTGCTTACTCAAAACAGTCATGAGACAAAAATCCAATTCTAAAAATACAATAAAAAGTCAAATGCTAGAGAAAAGGAAATCTAACCCAATTTCTGAAAGAGAGGAAAGGGATAAAATAGGGAGAAACCTTTACCCCGACCTCAAGGAGAGTCTAATCTGTGTCTGTGGGAGAGGGTGGGATGATTTGGGAGAATGACATTCTAACATGTATACTATCATGTGAATTGAATCCCCAGTCTATGTCTGACGCAGGATGCAGCATGCTTGGGGCTGGTGCATGGGGATGACCCAGAAAGATGTTATGGGGAGGGAGGTGGGAGGGGGGTTCATGTTTGGGAATGCATGTAAGAATTAAAGATTTTAAAATTTAAAAAAAAAAAAAAAGAAGAAGAGCGCTGTCTCTTCCAGAAGATTCCTCTGCCCTCCAGGTCGATGTAACTCAAACACAATCACACATTCAAATCCACATTATTTTTCTAATTAGTTGCCTCCATGTCACTGGATTAATATCATTTCCTAATTTAATTGTAAATTGTATTTATATTTCACGTTTGTCTTCCCCCTCCAGTTGAATCTGGCGACCTTCTTCAATTAATCATATTGTAGGCTTTTAATGACTTTCAAATGTCAACTCTTGGTGAACAAGGCTTGATATTAAGACACGTTCATCAAATTACTCATTTGTATTTGGTTTCCTTTCTGCAGTTGTTTATAAATGTAAACACAAGAATGAGAGATGTCTCCTCAAATGTAAAAGCCATAAAATACATTTATTTAGATTTCTGAGGATGGTCTGATAACCTGAATTTCATTTGGACTTTCTCTTGGCTTTAGCAATGGTGTCTATCTTTTCTAATCCTGTGTTCTAGAACCTATCCCAAACAGATTCTTCTAATTATGTGATATGAAACTTCAAATTTAATTGTGTCTGTTCTAACATAAAACATCTATGGAAAAATACAAAGGACAGTTCATTAAAGCCACATCTCCCCTGTTTCTAACTCCAAAGTGCCAATTTAACAGGACATTTCCAAATACAAACCCTAGGCTCCAGGACCGAATTCAAGATTTCCCATTCTGCTAGCTGGGATATAACCCAACTTATCAGGCACCAAACGGGCTTGCTTTTGTGTTTTGTTTGTCATTTGGCAGAGTCTCTGGTATCTTTGACTCCCCTCACATGAAAGTCTCCTTTCTTTCCTAGATGGAATGGTGGTGCGGGCTAAGCCAAGGGCGGGATGGGGGCTGAGCAGTCACACTGCTACTTACGTAGTCAGCGGTTACCCAGTGATGGCCTTGGCATCCCAAATAGAAATTTCCAGAGACAAATACCCAAGCACACTGCACATCCAGAGCCATGTGCCCTGCCTCATGGCGTCTCTCCTTTAAGGCTGATGGACAAGGACCCCGTAACCCAGTATTTGCAGTGAGTTACTCGCTCCCCTGCTTACCCTTTCTTTGTGTAAAATGTCCCATGTGGTTTGGTTACGCTCACCCTAAACTTGCCAAGTTGCTGTCCTTAGAAAAATGAGCAGGCTGTCAGTCTTTCGAATCCCTGAGCCTGATTTTCCTCTTGGAATTTGGACTGACACAGTCTCAGGAAGGTAACGGATGAGCCACAGTGAGCTGGACTCAGAGGTGTTTTTAAAGCAAACTGCTGGCAAATCTTACAGCCCAGACGGTGGCGTTTGTAGCAGAAGAGGATGGAGAAGAGACGAACACTGAGTCTGTGGGGTGGACAAAGCCCTCCAAGCCACGCAACAGCAGACACGCTGCACAGGACAGCGGGCACTGGGCACCCCATCTGCTCTTCCCTGGGACTCTGCGGGGCACCGTGAGGCAGGACACTTACAGAGCACTCGGAAATCAGCGGGTTGTGGTGTCACACAAATGATGGGATGTGGGGTCCGTGACCCTGGACGGGTGTGTCTGCATGCTGGGAGTCCTACCGACACCCAGAGTGACATCAGAGCAGTGCTCCTGACAGGAGGGAGCAAGACGCCCTGAACCATCGGGACTTCCAAAGGATGGTCCAGGAGAGTCGCTGAAATAGCATGGAAAAGAAGAGTCCTGGTTGCTTCCAATCAGGATCTGCAGATGCCAACAAAAGAAATCAATGCCTGCGAACTTGTTAAGAGCTGCTATGGGGGTGACAGAATCATGAGGAAGACTGCGCCCGGAACTGTGCCTTGGGCTCAAGGCTGAGGGCTCTCCGGGTCTCCTGCGGGGACTCTGGACCCAGGATAGGGGAGTGAGGTGGGGTGGGGTCTCACACATCAACCCAGGAGGATGGAAGTCACCAGCTGCCACTGGCACAGACATGTCTAAACAACGCCCACATCATTCCAAATAATCTCTACCCCAAGTCCAAGCTCCGACCCACTGGAGGACACTGCTTTTTGTTACAATTAAGTTTTCTGCAGCAGGAGTGGGCGCGTCCCTCCTCTCCTCTGCCATCGCCCAGACCTCCTGTCTCTCTCCCTCTCTTTTTTTCTCTCCCTCTCTGCTGTGGGCAGAAGGAGTTTAAGCAGGATGAGATTATTTATAGCTCACTCCCTGATTCTTGACTCTCAAAATCCACTATGAAGAGTGCAGCATGCGTAAGGGAGACTCGGGTACTTTATCTTCTTAAAGAGATAATTTTAATAAATCAAATCATCTTCTGAAAGTGTGTTGACAAAATTTTTCTTCTCTAGTGATGCAAGTAAAGTATACTTATTTTTGAAACCTAGGTTTATCTATAGGCCTTTGCCTTTAATATTAAAAAATGAGAATATTTCAAAATCAGTTCAGAGAATAATCTTTATTACATATATCATCTTTCTCCATCTCAAATTAGAGGACTGCAAATGGAACTTAAAGGAAATGGGCCTTGACTTTTTTTTGTTAAATTTTTCACTTACAGATGAAATTATTCTAAAAAGGAATATGACTTGTTTTGTTGGTGTTCATATACTCTCATGCTGAAAAACACTTAAATATGAAATGAGATTCTGTCTTATTTCTGGAGGTAGTCATCAGTGCTTTATCTTACTTACCCGTCAATTATTCCCCTGTGCATTTATTCCCGCGTCAGCGTGGACATGCATCTTTGCTGTCCCTGTCCTCATCTGGGCTACGGTAACAAAGAGGGTAACAAACAGTCCCGATGTCTCCACCTTTATCCAGACCAAGCTGCCTTTTATCCCTGTGGTCATGGCTGAGAGTATAGATTGCGGATCCTTTAACTCTGCTAATGGACTTAGAGTGCAGGAAACAGACTTGATGGCCCAAAGGCCAGCCTGGCATCGACAGTCTGTTTCTGCTTTTATGTGACTCAGGAGCCCAGTTGGGCAGATAATTACTGGGTCCTTGATGAGACGTGGCTGCTCCGTCTGCCTCTGGCTCTGTTCCTTGAGGCGCAGGGCACTACGTGTGGGACACTCAGTACATGTCCGCAAACACGTACTTTCTCTCTACCGCTTGCCTCCCGTAGGCTGTTATTCCGCCTCTTCTCCAACGCGCTGTTCATCAAGTCTGCACCTGCCGTCTGCACTTCCTCACCGGCCATTCAGACGGTTAGAGAACACCTCGACCCCCCATGGTTCATAAAGACAGTGATTAACATTACTTTGGTGCCAACTTCCTTTTATTTCAGCATTAACTGAAAATCCTTTTGCTGCGAAAAAGAAGTCAAATTTTTTCTAATTTTTGTTTGCTATTTAACATTAAATCATGAATATTTTACGCATATCTAGTCCTCTTAAAAATGTCGATGCCTGTACAATTAACCAACCAATGGAAGGACCATTAGTATTCCATTTAATTCTTTTAAAATTTAAGATTATAGCTGATACTGAGATGACAATCAATGTAGATAAATTCTACAGTGTTTCAGCAAGTGGAATTTTGGGGTGAAAGAGTGTGCAGATTTTTAAGGTCTTGATATACATTTATTACCAAATCCTCCTCTAAAAATTCTGATCTATTTTGACAACAGTTTCATCAACAGAGACTGTTTCTGCATGTCTTCAGCGAAACTATATATTTTCTGTAGAACAGCCTCACTGGAAAAACAAACGAGAAAAATCATCCTTTTAGTTAAACTTGGATCTCTTTTATTATAGGAGAGGTCAAACATCTATGTAAAAACACGGATGGATTTCTTCTTTGCAAAATTCCTCTGTGTAGCTTGTTCCTGCCTCTCAAGTGGGGAACATGGGCAGGCAGTTGTGTGTATTGTGTATTTTCCTTAAGAGAATACATTCAAAACATAGACCAACCCGAGCATGCCAGACCCTTGCTGGTGTGATGATGGGCAAGTTCTGTGTCCTCCCCGAACTCCACTATTCTTTTATCCAAGACATTTAACACTGTAGACAGTTAACATCTCCCAGAGGTCAGTGTCTGATGGCCCCCAGCGGGCCTGGATCACTGCCACACCTGCAGGCTCTACTCCACCCACCCTGAGCTGCCCCCACCCCTCCCGCCGCCCGCCCATCCCCTTCCACTGTCCGGCTCAGCACACTTTTCCAGGACAGCGATGCCCTGCACCAAAGTAGCTACAGTTCAGGTCCCAGCAAAGCTGCTGTGAGTTCTCTGAAGGCAGAGTCCATACGGGATCCCCACATCCAGCACCAAAGCAGATACACAGCAATAATCAAGGGGACGTTGCAAAGCACAGAGAGTCGTGAGTCCTGGCTTGGACACGGGCTACCTCTGCACGATTCGAGCAGAGGCAAGGCACACAAATACACAAGGCCCACATCACAGAAACTGTGAGCCCTAGGCAGGGTGGCGCTTCCTTGCTGGATGGGGCTGTTTTCCCAAGGATGCTGTACATTGAGGAAGCTGGGTTTTGGTGGTGGCTGTGTTGGGAAGCAGGAATCCCGTGAAAACTGATAAAGATAAGCAGAGCATGGCAGGGTCTGAGCTGAGGCTGAGGTCTGGGAGCTGTGTAGCTTGAGCGGGTGCACAGGCCTGTCTGCAAGGATTCACTGGAACTGAAGAACAGAATCGAACTTTACTCGTTTTTCCCATGATGTTTATGAGGTTTTCAAACAGCTACAAATTTGTTAGGGTATCAGTACTGATGGAGTTGTTTGGATTAAAGCTTCCCTGATGCCTCAGATGTTAAAGAATCTGCCTGCAATGTAGGAGACCTGGGTTCAATTCCTGGGTCAGAGAGTTCCCTTGGAGACAGAATGGCAACCCACTTTGTCTATCAGTTCAGTTCAGTCGCTCAGTCGTGTCCGACTCTTTGGGACCCCATGAATTGCAGCACGCCAGGCCTCTCTGTCCATCACCAACTCCCGGAGTTCACTCAAACTCACGTCCATCGAGTTGGTGATGCCATCCAGCCATCTCATCCTCAGTCGTCCCCTTCTCCTCCTGCCCCTATCCCTCCCAGCATCGGAGTCTTTTCCAGTGAGTCAATCTTCACACGAGGTGGCCAAAGTACTGGAGCTTCAGCTTTAGCATCATTCCTTCCAAAGAAATCCCAGGACTGATCTCCTTCAGAATGGACTGGTTGGATCTCCTTGCAGTCCAAGGGACTCTCAAGAGTCTTCTCCAGCACCACAGTTCAAAAGCGTCAATTCTTCGGTGCTCAACTTTCTTTATAGTCCAACTCTCACATCCATACATGACTACTGGAAAAACTATAGCCTTAACTAGATGGACCTTTGTTGACAGAGTAACATCTCTGCTTTTGAATATACTATCTAGGTTGGTCATAACTTTCCTTCCAAGGAGCAAGCATCATTTAATTTCATGGGTGCAATCACCATCTGCAGTGATTCTGGAGCCCCAAAAAATAAAGTCTGACACTGTTTCCACGGTTTCCCCATCTATTTATTTCATGTGAAATGATGGGACCAGATGCCATAATCTTAGTTTTTTGAATGTTGAGCTTTAAGCCAACTTTTTCACTCTCCTCTTTCACTTTCATCAAGAGGCTTTTTAGTTTCTCTTCACTTTCTGCCATAAGGGTGGTGTCATCTGTATATCTGAGGTTATTGATGTTTCTCCTGGCAATCTTGATTCCAGCTTGTGCTTCTTTCAGCCCAGCATTTCTCATGATGTACTCTGCATATAAGTTAAATAAGCAGGGTGACAATATACAGCCTTGACATACTCCTTTTCCTATTTGGAACCAGTCTGTTGTTCCATGTCCAGTTCTAACTGTTGCTTCCTGACCTGCATACAGGTTTCTCAAGAGGCAGGTCAGGTGGTCTGGTATTCCCATCCCTTTCAGAATTTTCCATAGTTTATTGTGATCCACACAGTCAAAGGTTTTGGCATAGTCAATAAGGCAGAAATAGACATTTTTCTGGAACTCTCTTGCTTTGTCGATGATCCAGCAGATGTTGGCTATTTAATCTCTGGTTCCTCTGCCTTTTCTAAAACCAGCTTGAACATCAGGAAGTTCACAGTACATGTATTGCGGAAGCCTGGCTTGGAGAATTTTGGGCATTACTTTACTAGCATGTGAGATGAGTGCAATTGTGCGGTAGTTTGAGCATTCTTTGGCACTGCCTTTCTTTGGGATTGGAACGAAAACTGACCTTTTCCAGTCCTGTGGCCACTGCTGAGTTTTCCATGTTTGCTGGCATATTGAGTGCAACACTTTCACAGCATTATCTTTCATGATTTGAAATAGCTCAACTGGAATGCCATCACCTCCACTAGCTTTGCTCGTAGTGATGCTTTCTAAGGCCCACTTGACTCCACATTCTAGAATGTCTGGCTCTAGGTGAGTGATCACACCGTCGTGATTGGTCATGATGATATTTTTTGTACAGTTCTCCTGTGTATTCTTGCCACCTCATCTTATTATCTTCTGCTTCTGTTAGGTCCATACCATTTCTGTGCTTTATCGAGCAACCCACAATTGCCTGCAGAATCAGACACAACTCAGTGAGTAACATCTTCACTTTCAACAGTTTAATACACTGAACTGCTAAATGTTCCTTTTTTAAATCCCAAAGTCCTGTTTTAGCCCCCTACCCCTTCATTTCCCCTTTGCTAATGATGTTTGTTTTCTGTGTCTGAGGGTCTATTTCTGTTTTGTAAATAAGTTCATTTGTGTTGTATTTTGCTTGGATTCCACATATAAGCAGTATCACACAATATTTGTCTCTGGACTGTGATCTTTGGACTGGATGCACTTTGAAGAAAAAAGGCTGAAACATCAGAGGGCGCCATGAATTGAGAAAGTTTGGGAACCCCTTAACTAATCTAGTTTGGGGGTCCTTAACCAGATGATTTTGACTCCTCTCCCGAAGGGAAAGTTCACAGCTTATTGACGCCAAATAAGAATTCCATTATTCCACAGAACTCCAGTCATCGACTCGTGTGTGTGCTGTCGTGTCCGAGTCTTTTGCGATCCCACGGACTGTAAGCTGCTAGGCTCCTCTGTCCATGGGCTTCCCCAAGGCAGGAATACTGGAGTGGGCTGCCATGCCCTCCTCCAGGGGATCTTCCTGACCCAGGGACTGAACCCGCGTCTCCTGCATTTCCTGCGCTGGCAGGCGGATTCTTTCCCACTGCGCTACCTGGGAAGCCCCAGTCCCCGCCTTGCATACTGCCAGTCCCCGGTGGATTCTTGACACTTGTTATATGTATCTATCTATCAGGGCTCTTTATCAATGAATAAATGATTAAGCAAGAACATAAACCCTGCGCTGCAAACACAGCACGAACATCTTATGGTGATGTGCCTACAGCTAACTGGAGGGGCATATTCTAAGTGTGTCCATTCTTAGGAAACCATTTAAAGTATTAAGAATGAAAAGCAAGGTTCCTGTCTCTGACTTAGCTTATTTCTGATGAAGGTATAGATAGCAAGCCGAGATTTTCCTCTGGGCTTCACCAAGGTATAATGTCTGTATTTTGTAACAAAGAATGATTTAACCTGACATGCTTTACATGATCCTATTCCGAGCCTTGGGCTGATAAGAAAAGCATTAATCATAAATATGAGCAACTAATACTTTAAGTCCTCACTCTGAGGATCCCATTAGCCTCCTGTCTCAGGACTAATTACGTACAGTCAAGGAGCCTCATTCATGTAAATATGTGTTTTGTCAGTAATGCAAAACCTGATCCCCGTCTTGAAACTTCAGCTCCATTTATACGTGCAAAATTTATGTGGGATCAAGTAGAAATGACCATGCCAAGCATAATTAAAAAGCTGATGGAAACGGGATAGACGTTGCTATTCAGTCGGCTTCCCTGTCGTCTTAATTAAAATACGAAAATTTCCCAAGTGTAACGTGTTGGAGAGATTTTAAAGATAATCGTTTCTTCCAAAGCACATGAAGCTTTCTATGAGAAAAACACAAATACTATTGTACTGTTATTACTGTAATAATATGATTGTATTATTGCAATAATATTACAATATTGTAGTTGCAATAATTTAAACACTATTCTTAGTAGATAATCATAGCAATAAGAAAAGCTTATCACTGGCCTGCACACATGTACTGTGAATATTTTCATTCTCCAGAGTCTAAAAATGTGTGTGCGTAGTGTGTATAGAAGTGGAGGGAACAGTGTTGAGAAGGGTGGAAGGGAGTGAACGCTGCGGTCAAATGTTGACTTGTCAGTTAGGAGCCCCACTGGGGAGGAAAACTGTCACTCAGACGTCTGGGAAGACCTGCCTGACGTTTAACTCGTGTGTGTGGGAAACCTGTACGTGAGATGCTGATAATGAAGTGGGTCATGGCGGTGGGGGAAGGAGGTGGTCCCTCGGCCTTAGAACTATCTCCCATGCCACTTTTTTCCTACTTCTCACAGAAGTAAAACTGAACACTTTAACCATTTTTAAGTACCCAAATTTGTGGCACTTAGTCCATTATGGTGTCATACAACCGTCACCACTCTGTAGCTCCAGGACCACCAAAGGAAACTCCTACCCATTAACTGATGCACTTGTGTTAGAGTTTTGCTCATGGTGAATGTGATTTATTCACAAAACACTCTAATCCATGCCAAACTGTGTCATAAAATGGTTCTGCTGTGTTCATTCACTTAATGATTCCAGATTCAAGAGTCACACAAGCTATTTTAATATTGTACTGAGAATAAGGTCACTATCAAAAGACATCAGCAATCTTTGCTTTTTATGGATTTACATGATTTGGGTAAGATGATCTATAACTGACAACAAAGCTTAAATATGTCTGGGAAGCAAACAGCAATATACCAGGCTTAAAATGCGATATTAGAGGCTGCTTAGCAGCTAAAGAGGGTTTATACTGAAGAACGGTGGATGTAATTTCTTGGAAAAAATCATAAGCAAAAGGATTGAATTTAATCTAATATCACCAGTGAAGCTTGTGGCAATCTTAGGCAGCATTTGGGTAGTACCTTGGGCCAAGGAGATGATCCTGAATTAGCATAGCATACAAATCAGCTTTTCGATTTTTATCAGATTATCTGCATTACTGGCTAATGCTGATGGATTCAGTCACGTGCAATAAGTGCTCTCAAGCATCATATTTCTGTGGTGTAAAATATCCTCAAAGCACATTTTAATTGTTTTAACAAGATAAAGTATGCGATTTTTGCATGAATAATATTATCAGTATTACATCAAATCTCTTCATTTATTATCACTAATGCTACTTAAAAGAGATGTTAATAGAGTAATTCATTCTCATCCCACGACCTGGGTCAGGAGTACATGATGGTTCATATTCATTATGCTGAGCTCAGAGAGGGCTTCTGTTATAATATCACTTAATTTATATTCTGAAAAAGGCTCGGGGGAGAAGTTGCTCTCATGCATTAGAGTTCTATCTAAATCACAATGTTTGAAGACAAGTGGGGATGGCAGATAACTATTAAACAACTCCTCTGTGTACTCTTGGCTCTCCCAGAGATGTAAATGAAGGAGCTAAATCTCAGTGACCTCATCCAGACACACAATTTACCTGTGCAGATTCAGGAGCATTTACATGCTGCATGTTGGGATTTACTTCAGATTTAAAATCCTGGTTAAAAGTGTCAACCACACAACCCAGCATAGAGACATGGGTGCCTTCCTTATAACTAATTAGGAAGACGAGACCATCAGCTACCTTTTAAAAGTATGAACACCCACTGTCTTTGGCTGTCTCTGCCCTTGGTTTGAACACAAGCAGGTGTGTGTATGTGTGTTTGCAAGAATTAGCTGTAGGAGACACAAGTGATGAGATATGCATGCCAAGGAAAAAAGTCCCTTTTCTTTTTCTGAAAGGAACCTCAAGTAAATCTTGTTGTTGTTGCTGTTTAGTCACTAAGTTGTGTCCGACTCTTTTGTGATCCCATGGACTGTAGCCTGCCAGACTCTCTGTCCATAGGATTTCCCAGGCAAGACTAGGAAATGGCTTGCCATTTCCTTCTCCAGGGAATCTTCCCAACCCAGGGACAAAACTCACGTCTCCTGCTTTGGCAGGCAGGTTATTTATACTGAGCCACCAGGAAACCCCCTCAAGTAAATGTATAATTTATATATCATAAAAATAGACATATACACAATACAATTAATAACTTTGAAATGTCAATTCATTTTTCCTCAGTTAATTAGATTGGCCATTGTTTTGCTGTAATATCATTATTTAGGACCGTTTTAAGAAGTACCTTGGGAACTGGAAAGGGACTGGATAATTTAAATTTATAGACTTCACAGAGCAGATGTTATTGTTGGGATATGTAAGGACAAATCTGAAGAGGGACAGGTTAAGTCTCTTTGCTTTTCAGTGAAGCAACCAAATCCAGCAGATTAAATGATAGAGCAACTTAACTAAAAGATAGTTAGTAAAAATTCACAGTAAGTGCATAAAAAATACACACTCAACTCATGACTTTAGCATGAACTATTTAGGGAGAAGATGAAAAAAAGGGAGGAAATTTTTAGTGGTTCAAAATGAAGCGCTAGAGTGAAGTCAGGTCCTCTGTCTGCTACTTAAGTGGTCTAGTGGTGGTGCCGGTGGGGGGATGATGTTAGTGATGAAGATGCTGTCGGTAATATTGAGATGTGGTGTCAACTGTGGTGTTAGTGGTATTGGGCATTATGGGGGGTGGTGATGGTGATGTTGGTGGAGATGCTGGTCATGATGGTGGTTTGGGGTGTTATGGTGGTGGTGGTGTTGGTGGAGATGCTGTTGGTATTGATGATGTGGTGGTGGTGTTGGGGGAGATGCTGGTGGAAGTATCCATCACTGGCAGGGGTGTGGGTTGCGATGGTGGTGGTGGTGTTGGTGGAGATGCTGTTGGTATTGATGATGTGGTGGTGATGTTGGTGGAGATGCTGGTCATGATGGTGGTTTGGGGTGCTATGATGGTGGTGGTGGTGGAGATGCTGTTGGTACTGATGATGTGGTGGTGGTGTTGGGGGAGATGCTGGTGGAAGTATCCATCACTGGCAGGGGTGTGGGTTGCAATGGTGGTGGTGTTGGTGGAGTTGCTGGTCATGATGGTGGTTTGGGGTGCTATGGTGGTGGTGGTGTTGGTGGAGATGCTGTTGGTACTGATGATGTGGTGGTGGTGTTGGGGGAGATGCTGTTGGTATTGATGATGTGGTAGTAGTGTTGGGGGAGATGCTGGTGGAAGTATCCATCACTGGCAGGGGTGTGGGTTGCGATGGTGGTGGTGTTGGTGGAGATGCTGTTGGTACTGATGATGTGGTGGTGGTGTTGGGGGAGATGCTGGTCATGATGGTGGTTTTGGGTGCTATGATGGTGGTGTTGGTGGAGATGCTGTTGGTACTGATGATGTGGTGGTGGTGTTGGGGGAGATGCTGGTCATGATGGTGGTTTGGGGTGCTATGATGGTGGTGTTGGTGGAGATGCTGTTGGTACTGATGATGTGGTGGTGGTGTTGGGGGAGATGCTGGTGGAAGTATCCATCACTGGCAGGGGTGTGGGTTGCGATGGTGGTGGTGTTGGTGGAGATGCTGTTGGTACTGATGATGTGGTGGTAGTGTTGGGGGAGATGCTGGTGGAAGTATCCATCACTGGCAGGGGTGTGGGTTGTGATGGTGGTATTGGACGTTATGGTGGTGATGGTGGTGGTGGTGGTGGTGATGGTGGAGATACCGGTGGGAGCACTGGTTGTGATGGAGCTGTTGGATGTTATGCTGATGACAGAGGCGGTGGTGGCCGTGATGGAGATGCGGGTGGAAGTGTTGGTCATGGGAGTGGTGCTGGGTGCTGTGTGGTGGTGGTGGTGGAGCTGGTGGTGGTGATGCTCTTGGCACTGCTGATGATGCAGTGTTGGTATTGGTAGTGGCGGTTATAAAAGATTGAGAGGTACTTTCCTGGCGGTGCAGTGGATAAGAACTCACCTTCCGAAGCAGGGAACATGGGTTCAGTCCCTAGCCCAGGAAGCTGCCACATGCCTTGGAGCAACGAAGGCCACGTGCAGCAGCTCCTGAAGTCCGTGTGCCCTGGAGCCCAAGCTCTGCAGCAGGAGAAGCCAGCACGATAAGAAGCCTGTGCACCACACGAAGAGAAGCCCCTGCTCGCCGCGCCTAGAGAGAGCCTGCGCACGGCAGCCAAGACCCAGCTCGGCCAAAGATAGAGACTGAGGAAGGGGAAGGGAAAGGAGGGCTTTCAGGTTGTCTAAGAAACAAAGTCAACGCGATTGGCTGCGCCTGGCTCCCTCTCTCTGGATTCCACAGTCCTGGACTGGGTTTACAGCTTGCTGTTGATTCTGAGGATGCAGAACTGTGGGTGCAGAGGGCCAGCTGTGGACTTGGGCACCTGTGGGTTTTGGTGTCTGCTGTGGTCCTGGAACCAGTTCCCACGAGAACCAAGGGACAGCCGTCAAAAATTTGTGATTTCTGTCAGCGCCTCTGATGGGCAACCTTCCCTGTTGGAAATTGTCCTCAAGTGAATGAGAAGAAGGCAAAATTACCAGGTCTAAACCCTACAAGTTGCTGAATATGCTGATTTTTTGAAGTGTTCAAATGTGTAATGGATGACACTGAGGAAGGAAATAGGATGTCTTATAAACATGGAAACAAAGGACAGATGATCAAAATATAGATCTAAACTTAACTCTAATAACTGGCACTTTTATAACATTGAAAGACGACATTTTAAACTTAGTGTCTAGTCAAGTCTTCTGCCTTTTCGCTTTCATGCATTGGAGAAGGAAATGGCAACCCACTCCAGTGTTCTTGCCTGGAGAATCCCAGGGACGGGGGAGCCTGGTGGGCTGCCGTCTATGGGGTCGCACAGAGTTGGACATGACTGAAGCGACTTACCATAGCATAGCATATTATTATTATTATTATTATTGTTTTATTATTGTCTGAGCCAAGAGGTATGTGGGATCTTAGTTTCCAGACCAGGGATCAAACCTGCAGCCCCTACTAGACTGGAAACTCAGTCTTAACCACTGGAGTACCAGGAGGTCCCAAAGTATATTACTGAAGGCACATTTATAAAGAATATATAAAACTTTTTATATTAACCTTATATACTCCCTTGTCACCGCTTTGATCTTGGGCACTTTTAAAAGGGGAGAAATGTAATTATTGATATTTTACTCTCTCTTGATCTTTGGAACCTAGATTCCAATATCAGCACTGACATGTGCCAAAGAAAGGTGTGGGTTTTGACCATTTGGAATCTGAATTTTCTTATCATAAAAATTGGGGCAAACACTCTCCACTTACAAGGCAGTGCAAGAGTTCTTGCTCAACATAATAGCACACATCCGAGTTGTTTATCATAGCACCTGAAACATAGCAGCTGATCAATAAATGCTAATTTCTATCCCCTTCCCTGATAAAGAATCCAAGGAACATAAAGAGGAGGACAACTCTTCCATGGTTATTCATCAAAGTAAAAAAAAATCTGGGCTTGGACACTGACCGTGTGTTTCAGCCTGCCTTGGTCCTCAACGTTGCTCATTTTTGCTTCAGTTTTAACAAATATAACATGCACCAATGCGTAGTAGTCATGCAATGACAAGAACTGTATCTGCTTTGAGAAATAAAAGCAACACAGCAGCCACTTGTATTGAGTTGTTTCACTGTTTAGATTTCTTTGCACTTACTTTACATTTTGCTCTCCTTTCTGTTCTTTAAAATCCACTGGCATTTTCTGCTGGAAGATATCTACTAGGGGAAAAAAGGCAATATTGACACTAAATATTTCAAAAAGACTATTTCTCCTCCCCTCTTTCTGCTCAAACCCCAGGTCCACCCAGCATTGGGGTTTTCAAGCTCAGAGACCCTTACTTGGGGCTTTTGAAACTCAACAGATTCTCAATCTTAATGTCTGTTGAACTGAATTGAATTCAACTGAATACAGTAAGGAGAATATTTTATTTTATATTATGCTGAAATAATACTAGTTTTCACAGAAGCTGGAAAATAGAACTGTCTTATTGTAGTAAACTGTGTTTGCTACTGAGATAAACATTTGAAATATGACTTTGGAAAAGTCTAAAAAACGGTTGAGTTAGGATTGTCTTAATCTGCCACGCATGGGCATAAAATCACAACTGGTCAAATCATAACTGATAAATAATAATAATACATGATTGACCACCATTAAAGGTGGTCAATTTCAACTCTTAACAATTCGGAAGAAAATATGTTAATGTTCCAGAATTTTCTTGGAAATTCTAACCTTAATTTGAATTGCTTCTGAGCTGGTAGACAGTTAGGTGGTGAGAAAATACAGTGTATTTGTGACAAGCAATGTTTTAAGAGAATAAAGATCACACTTATGCTTAAAAGGCATTTCATACGTTTAGATTTTAGTGTTTTTAGATCTATTGAGTCACCCCTTTGGGGACTATTTGAAAATATATGAAAGTGGGAAGCGTGAACTTAATGGTCTTGCAGAGAAAAGAGTAAATTGCCCTTTTGAGGGTGGGGAGGATTGAAAAGATATATTAACCCTTTCAAGACCCTCAGGCAGATTTCCTCTGCTGATGTTTAAAAGCTTACTGGCTCCAAACTTTTTAAACAGATCTCCCAACATGATCAATGACTGTTAAATTCAGTGTCTTGAGAACTGGTTCTGTTTCCAGATCTGCAAAAAAGTGCATTTTTTATGTGTCTTTTTTTTTTCTAAAGTATACAAATATATGTACTCCAAACTTTAAATACATAAAAATATGTTTTTAAAAATTTTATACTGCTTCTATTTTTTATTGTTTTTATTTTTTAAATAATTTGATGATGTACTAATCTCCAAAGACATTTTAGAATGAAGGTATTATTTAGGTCATATAACTTATCCTTTCCTCATCTCACAACTTTAGGATCTCTGAAACTCTGTGTATAATGTAAGAGGGGGGATCTTGAATATAATCCCTAGGAAATACTGTTTTGTACTGCTGTCTAGCCAGGCTGATAACCAGTTTCCTGACCCACAAATCTCTTAGCTGACTACATATGAATATCCTGAGAAATGTGTGCTGAATGCTGGATCTATGACCACTTTTCTATGCTTGCTTTCCTTCTGTTTTATCCTCATTCTACCTTGGAGCATTGGCTACGGCATCCCAACACGCAGTGGACAGCCAGCGTCTGTCCTCACAGCCGGCTGTGGACATGGACAGCTTGAAGAGGCCCTGACGTCCCCCTTTCCTGTCTGCCTCACACCAGAGTTCTAATCACAGCCATGCTCGATTCTGAGTCCAGGCAGGCGGGGCCTTTCTCCGATTCCTTTATTTTTCCATGCTTTATCCCTCAGCCTCTGCACACACTTCCACGTCCAGAACAAAAGTGCTTTAAGGGAGGGAAACGCACACCACCGCAGGAGGCTCTGAATCCAGCCCTGCTCTTGAGCAATGACATTCCGTGTGTAAGAACCGCAGAGGGATAACAAGTCTG
>NC_091267.1:15037500-15105000 GCF_042477335.2 Ovis canadensis
GGAAGCGGCAACCCACTGCAGTGTTCTTGCCTGGGAAATCCCATGGACAGAGGAGCCTGGTGGTCTACAGTCCATGTGATTATAAACAGTTGGATACAGCTTAGCAACTAAACAAGCCATGTACTTATATATAATGTGAATAACCTTCTCTGTTTTCTGTTAATTGCTTTTTATGCTAAGTTTTCATTTTCTTTGGCTGCTTTTATTTTTTAAAATCCAAAGTAGTATGCTTGGAGTCAGAGATCCACAGAAATATCTAGATGGAGCTACACATCCACCTAGATATAAACCGCTGTGTGCAGGAGAGCAATATTTGCACACGTAAGGCACGATGCTCTCAGCCTGGAAGTACAGTATTCAGACGCACAGGACTCGGATTGATACCCTGTGATTTATTACATCGTGGCTGACGCTCGGAAGACGTGATTTAGTAGTCACTGGTTATTTCAATTTACTCTTTTTGCGTTTTTAATTAGTAAATGAATCCCTCATGGTCAAATGATTAATTGCACAATAATTCACTGCAGTACTTTCTTTTCCTATTTGTGCAAAGCACAGAGCATAGAGCAAGCGTCTGGAATATGGGCTGACATTATAAATTATAGCAATGCATTCACACTGCTCTCCTTCAGGTGGTGTCAGCACTTTCATTATAAGCTCCCATTTTCAAGGTGCTTAAAAACTAAGCTGGGAAAATTCATTTTCAGATGGCAGCTGGTATACAGGATGTCCACCAGGGAGCAATGTTTTTAAATTTAAGAATTTAGTTGTCCATTGTTGCAACTACCCAGCCAATGAACTTAGCAATGCCCTTCGCTCATCTAATTCTATAAAACAAGTGAAAAAATGAAATGAAAAGACTTCTGTTAGTGGCAGTGGTTCTAAGGTAAACTCTAAAATGGTGTGGATTTTGGACACAGTCCTCTTTTGCTTATCTTTGACAGATGTTACTTTTTAGAACAGTTTCAGATTTAAAGGAAAATTCAGAAGATAGCAGAGTCCCATGTATTCCTATATACAGTTTCCCTTTTATTAGCATCTTGCATTGGTACGGCATAGTTGTGACAATTAACGAGTCAAGATTGATACACTGTTATTAACTGAAATCCATACTTTTCTGGAATTTCCTTGTGTTTTACTTAAAATCCTTTTCCTGTTCCAGAATCCCATCCAAGTTACTTGCCTTATATCTAGTCGTTTTGTCTCCTTTGCTGTGACTTTCCCAGTTTTTGATGACAAATCCTTGATGGCTTTCTGGACTCCTGGTCACATAGAAAAGGGTGTCCCTTTGTTGGAATCTGATGTTTTTTCTTTCTTTTTTTTAACCAATTGATGTTTCATATGGTATAAGATGCAGGTGTACAATATAGTGACTCACAATTTTTATTTTTATTTATTTTATTTTTATTTTTTTAATTTATTTTTATTTTTTTTTAGTTTTTTATTTTTTAAATTTTAAAATCTTTAATTCTTACATGCGTTCCCAAACATGATCCCCCCTCCCACCTCCCTCCCCATAACATCTCTCTGGGTCATCCCCATGCACCAGCCCCAAGCATGCTGCATCCTGCGTCAGACATAGACTGGCGATTCAATTCTTACATGATAGTATACATGTTAGAATGCCATTCTCCCAAATCATCCCACCCTCTGCCTCTCCCTCTGAGTCCAAAAGTCCGTTATACACATCTGTGTCTCTTTCCCTGTCTTGCATACAGGGTCGTCATTGCCATCTTCCTAAATTCCATATATATGTGTTAGTATACTGGATTGGTGTTTTTCTTTCTCGCTTACTTCACTCTGTATAATCGGCTCCAGTTTCATCCATCTCATCAGAACTGATTCAAATGAATTCTTTTTAACAGCTGAGTAATACTCCATTGTGTATATGTACCACAGCTTTCTTATCCATTCATCTGCTGATGGACATCTAGGTTGTTTCCATGTCCTGGCTATTATAAACAGTGCTGCGATGAACATTGGGGTACATGTGTCTCTTTCAATTCTGGTTTCCTCGGTGTGTATGCCCAGAAGTGGGATTGCTGGGTCATAAGGTAGTTCTATTTGCAATTTTTTAAGGAATCTCCACACTGTTCTCCATAGTGGCTGTACTAGTTTGCATTCCCACCAACAGTGTAGGAGGGTTCCCTTTTCTCCACACCCTCTCCAGCATTTATTGCTTGCAGATTTTTGGATCGCAGCCATTCTGACTGGTGTCTCACAATTTTTAAAGGTTATACTCTGCTTATATCTGTTTTATCTATCAATAGCTATTGATATCTATCATAACATATTTAATATGGCATAATATATTGCTATTACATTCATATCTATTGATATCCAGTATAACATATTTAACATGGTACCAGTTCAGTTCAGCTCAGTTCAGTCACTCAGTCGTGTTCGACTCTTTGCGACCCCATGAATCGCAGCACGCCAGGCCTCCCTGTCCATCACCAACTCCCGGAGTTCACTCACACTCACGTCCATCGAGTCAGTGATGCCATCCAGCCATCTCATCCTCTGTCGTCCCCTTCTCCTCCTGCCCCCAATCCCTCCCAGCATCAGAGTCTTCTCCAATGAGTCAACTCTTCGCATGAGGTGGCCAAAGTACTGGAGCTTCAGCTTTAGCATCATTCCTTCCAAAGAAATCCCAGGGCTGATCTCCTTCAGAATGGACTGGTGGGATCTCCTTGCAGTCCAAGGGACTCTCAAGAGTCTTCTCCAACACCACAGTTCAAAAGCATCAGTTCTTCGGTGCTCAGCCTTCTTCACAGTCTATTGCTGTTATTATATAGTATGATGTAATATGTACAATATATCTCATTCTATCCATAATATTTTTAGCTCTTCATCTCCTCCCCCTTTATTGCCCCTCCCCTGATGATAGGGTTTATGGATTTGGGGGAAAGAGGACCAGAGCGTACGCACCGTCTCCATCACCTCACATCAAGACGCATCCCATCCACACGCCGTATCATCTTCGATGCTGACCTGGACCAGTGGGCAGAGTGCTGTTTGTCAGGTCTATGCACCATGAAGCTCCTGCTCCTTTCCTTCTTGATGTGCTGGGCTATTTACAAGCCCACACCTAAGTGGTGGGGCTCTCTTTCCACTTCCTCAGACAGAGTCTTCACAGAGACTATTTGGAATTCTTCCGCATAGGATGTTGACCCCTTCCTCCCTGTTAGCTGATGTTTCAATCACGTATTATATCAACGCATAGTCATATGGTGGTGGTGGTTTAGTCACTAAGTGATGACCCCACGAACGGTAGCCCAGCAGGCTCCTCTGTCCATGGCATTCTCCAGGCAAGAATATGGGAGTGGGGCACCATGCCCTTCTCCAGGGGATCTTTCTGACCAGGTATCGAACCCACGTACCCTGGGTCTCCTGCATTGCAGGTGGGTTCTTTACTGACTGAGCCACCAGCAAAGCCAGTATATAGCCATGAATATTTATTTTGTGTTTTTGGTTGCAATCCAGTATTATGTTATTTATTTTGCTAATCAAATCATTCCAGCTCTTTTTTCTTTTCTTTTTAAAATTTTTACTCTAGGCAGTTATAGTGAGATGTACCCTCTCATCAAGTCTAAAATAGGGTTTGCTCCTCACAATTCAATACTGCATCAGTCCACATGCCACCAAAGCCACAGAGACAAGCTCCAGACCTCAACAATAAAAGTGCAACATCAGAGTGGCAACGAGCCCCAGTCCCTCCTCACAAGCTTCCATGTTCTTTGTGGAGCCAAACTTTTTCAGCCAGACTGCAGACGTGTAGTCTAACAAGCTTTCTCTGGAAATTCTGAGCTGCATTAAAATGGAAAAATAATAATAGTAGTAACCAGGCCGCCAGCTACAGTGGTGGTTGCTTAATGTCCTGTTCCCCTTCAGGCACGCAAACTCCGAAGGGCAAACTGCGTGGTTTCAAGTCTTGCCTCTGCAGTCCTTGTGTGACTTGGGCAACTTGTTTCAAGATGTCACACCTTCTTGGTGAAAAATGGTGATGTCAGTAAGGGTGTAGCTCGGGGAGAGGGGTTCTGCAAGCTCTGAGATCCTCCGTGGACAAGGAGCCGGGACCAGCTCTACTCTGTGCTTGCAGGGCCCCCAAGCCCAGGAGGGCAGATGCCTGCTAGGATGGTGAGCCCACCGGCGGTCGTGCAGGTGGCACGGGGGAGACTGGTCCTCCCGGGACATCTTGGCGGGCAGCATCTCAGGGGCGCAGTTTTTCCTAAAGCACAAGTCGGGGCACAGAAAAGGCAGGCAGCCCCTGACAGATGAGTCAGCAAAGGGAAGAGGGGACGTGTCAGGCAGCCCTGGCCCTGCGGTGTGCCAGGCACTCCTGGCTTCCTCCGCTCCAGAGCCCCGGAGAGCTCCCTCTGACCCTCCCGGCTCCTGCCCTCTCCTCTCAGGTTTCTACCTGCCCACCCTCCACAGGCTCACCCCCTCACTAAGGCTGAAGCTCCCACCTTCCCGGAACCCCAAGCTAACCTGGGAAAACACTGTCATGACATACCTGAGCATCGTTCCTGCAAGAAATTCTGGTTTCTTCTTTAAAAATAATTAAATAGTCACTAAAATAATTTTAAAAATTAAGTATAAAGTATATTCAGCTTCCACTGTGGCTCAGCAGTAAAGAATCTGTCTGAAATGCAGGAAACCTGGGTTCTATCCCTGGGTCCAGAAGATCCCCTGGAGAAGGAAAGGGCAACCACTCCAGTGTGCTTGCCTGGGAAATTCCATAGACAGAGGAGCCTGGTGGGCTACTGTCCATGGGGTCACAGTCAAACACGACTGAGCTACTAAACAACAATATAACATAGTAAATATACAGAAAATCAAAATCCTACTTCTGTTAGTCAAAAATCAGCATCAGCTTTGTTAATGCCCATTTTTCTAAAATATATATATTAAATTATATTAAATTGATATTATATATACATTGTAAAATGTTTTATATGTAGCTGCTGCTGCTGCTGCTAAGTCGCTTCAGTCGTGTCCGACTCTGTGCGACCCCATAGACGGCAGCCCACCAGGCTCCCCCATCCCTGGGATTCTCCAGGCAAGAACACTGGAGTGGGTTGCCATTTCCTTCTCCAATGCATGAAAGTGAAAAGTGAAAGTGAAGTTGCTCAGTCGTGTTCGACTCTTAGCGACCCCATGGACTGCAGCCCACCAGGCTCCTCCATCCATGGGATTCTCCAGGCAAGAATACTGGAGTGGGGTGCCATTACCCTCTCAATTTATATGTAGAGTTTCTTATATAATATACATGAAGTTCCTTATATATAAAGGCTATATATAATGATTATACAGATAAATTTTATATATACATGTAAAATGCATATGCATAACTTTATACAGAATATATATTTCTTTATATATAATTAGCTGTAATTATATTATTAATAATTATCTTTTATATTAATTCTTAAAGTTTTCCACTGTAGTTACATATTCCCTTTATAATCCAAATACGCATATTTTTGTGGGCCTTTTTCTCACTTTTTAAAAACAAACCTGTCCAATTTATAGTTTATTTGAAAGAATGCGCTTTGCTTAGGTTGATCCTCTCCATTTTATTTCTGTTCTCTACTCAATACTATTTTCTGTTCTTAAGCTAATTATTTCTTTAATCCTTTTGGGTTTACTCTGTTCTCATTTTAACTTCTTGGCTTGGTTACTAAGCTAATTAATTTACCTTCTTTTATTCTACTATTTGTATTTAGTAGCTAGTTTTCTCGTAATGTTGTTTACCTACATCCCAGCATTGTTGGTGTTCTGGGATGTAGATAATTCTGGGATGGCCGGGTGATGCTTGTATTTATCAGTTTCCCAGTGCCATTCCATCTGCTCTGCGTGTCCCTCCACGAGCCATGCGCCGGAGGGGACAGGTCTCCTTGCTGTCTGCACTGGCCTCGGGGCCTCGCTTAGCTCCTGCCTCCCCTGCGTCTGTTCTGGGAGGTCATCCATGCAGTTAGGACAGAGCACTGACGTGCATTGTTCCTCCTCCATCAAATGGTGCAAGTATCCCATTCTGTAATGGTCATCTGGATAAATTCACCTATTCCCGTCAATTATGGCTCGCTGATTCCTAAAATGTGGATATTCCAATACTTCAGTCAGTTCAGTTCAGTTCAGTCGCTCAGTCGTGCCCGACTCTTTGAGACCCCATGAATTGCAGCATGCCAGGCCTCCCTGTCCATCACCAACTCCCGGAGTTCACTCACACTCATATCCATCGAGTCAGTGATGCCATCCAGCCATCTCATCCTCAGTCGTCCCCTTCTCCTCCTGCCCCCAATCCCTCCAAGCATCAGAGTCTTTTCCAATGAGTCAACTCTTTGCATGAGGTGGCCAAAGTACTGGAGCTTCAGCTTTAGCATCATTCCTTCCAAAGAAATCCCAGGGCTGATCTCCTTCAGAATGGACTGGTGGGATCTCCTTGCAGTCCAAGGGACTCTCAAGAGTCTTCTCCAACACCACAGTTCAAAAGCATCAGTTCTTCGGTGCTCAGCTTTCTTCACAGTCCAACTCTCAGATCCATACATGACCACAGGAAAAACCATAGCCTTGACTAGACGGACCTTAGTCGGCAAAGTAACGTCTCTGCTTTTGAATATGCTATCTAGGTTGGTTATAACTTTTCTTCCAAAGAGTAAGCGTCTTTTAATTTCATGGCTGCAGTCACCATCTGCAGTGATTTTGGAGCCCCCCAAATAAGTCTGACACTGTTTCCACTGTTTCCCCATCTATTTCCCATGAAGTGATGGGACCGGATGCCATGATCTTGGTTTTCTGAATGTTGAGCTTTAAGCCAACTTTTTCAGTCTCCTCTTTCACTTTCATCAGGAGGCTGTTTAGTTCCTCTTCACTTTCTGCCATAAGGGTGGTGTCATCTGCATATCTGAGGTGATTGATATTTCTCCCGGCAATCTTGATTTCAGCTTGTGCTTCTTCCAGCCCAGCGTTTCTCATGGTGTACTCTGCATAGAAGTTAAATATGCAGGGTGACAATATACAGCCTTGTCATACTCCTTTTCCTATTTGGAACCAGTCTGTTGTTCCATGTCCAGTTCTAACTGTTGCTTGCTGACCTGCATACAGATTTCTCAAGAGGCAGGTCAGGTGATCTGGTATTCCCATCTCTTTCAGAATTTTCCACAGTTTATTGTGATCCACACAGTCCAAGGCTTTGGCATAGTCAATAAAGCAGAAATAGATGTTTTTCTGTAACTCTCTTGCTTTTTCCATGATCCAGCAGATGTTGGCAATTTGATCTCTCGTTCCTCTGCCTTTTCTAAAACCAGCTTGAACATCAGGGAGTTCATGGTTCACGTATTGCTGAAGTCTGGCTTGAAGAATTTTGAGCATTACTTTACTAGCCTGTGAGATGAGTGCAATTGTGCGGTAGTTTGAGCACTCTTTGGCATTGCCTTTCTTTGGAATTGGAATGAAAACTGTCCTTTTCCAGTCCTGTGGCCACTGCTGAGTTTTCCAAATGTGCTGGCATACTGAGTACAGCAGTTTCACAGCATCATCTTTCAGCATTTGAAATAGCTCTACTGGAATTCCATCACCTCCACTAGCTTTGTTTGTAGCAATATTTTCCAAGGCCCACTTGACTTCACATTCCAGGATGTCTGGCTCTAGATGAGTGATCACACCATCACAATTATCTGGGTCATGAAGATCTTTTTTGTACAGTTCTTCTGTGTATTCTTGCCACCTCTTCTTAATATCTTCTGCTTCTGTTAGGTCCAGACAATTTTTGTCCTTCATTGAGCCCATATTTGCATGAAATGTTCCTTTGGTATCTTTAATTTTCTTGAAGAGATCTCTAGTCTTTCCCATTCTGTTGTTTTCCTCTATTTCTTTGCATTGATCGCTGAAGAAGGCTTTCTTATCTCTTCTTGCTATTCTCTGGAACTCTGCATTCAGATGCTTATATCTTTCCTTTTCTCCTTTGCTTTTTCTCCTTTGACCATCTGGTGATATCCATGTGTAGAGTCTTCTCTTGTGTTGTTGGAAGAGGGTGTTTGCTATGACCAGTGCATTTTCTTGGCAAAACTCTATTAGTCTTTGCCCTGCTTCATTCCGCATTCCAAGGCCAAATTTGCCTGTTTCTCCAGGTGTTTCTTGACTTCCTACTTTTGCATTCCAGTCCCCTATAATGAAAAGGACATCTTTTTAGGTGTTAGATCTAAAAGGCCTTATAAGTCTTCATAAAACCGTTCAACTTCAGCTTCTTCAGTGTTACTGGTTGGGACATAGACTTGGATAACTGTGATACTGAATGGTTTGCCTTGGAGATGAACAGAGATCATTCTGTCATTTTTGAGACTGCATCCAAGTACTGCATTTTGGACTCTTGTTGACCATGATGGCTACTCCATTTCTTCTGAGGGATTCCTGCCCGCAGTAGTAGATTTAATGGTCATTTGAGTTAAATTCACCCATTCCAGTCCATTTTAGTTCGCTGATTCCTAGAATGTCGATGTTCACCCTTGCCATCTCTTGTTTGACCACTTCCAATTTGCCTTGATTCATGGACCTGACATTCCAGGTTCCTATGCAATATTGCTCTTTACAGCATCGGACCTTGCTTCTATCACCAGTCACATCCACAGCTGGGTATTGCTTTTGCTTTGGCTTCATCCCTTCATTCTTTCTGGTGTTATTTCTCCGCTGATCTCCAGTAGCATATTGGGCACCTATTGACCTGGGGAGTTCCTCTTTCAGTATCCTATCATTTTGCCTTTTCATACTGTTCATGGGGTTCTCAAGGTAAGAACACTGAAGTGGTTTGCCATTCCCTTCTCCAGTGGACCACATTCTGTCAGACCTCTCCACCATGACCCGCCCATCTTGGGTTGCCACATGGACATGGCTTAGTTTCATTGAGTTAGACAAGGCTGTGGTCCTAGTGTGATTAGATTGACTAGTTTTCTGTGAGTATAGTTTTAGTGTGTCTGCCCTCTGATGCCCTCTTGCAACACCTACCGTCTTACTTGGGTTTCTCTTACCTTGGGTGTGGGTTATCTCTTCACGGCTGCTCCAGCAAAGCACAGCTGCTGCTCCTTACTTTGGACGAGGCGTATCTCCTTACAGCCACCCTTCCTGGCCTTCAGAGTGGGATAGCTCCCCTAGGCCCTCTTACGCCCGTGCAGCCACGGCTCCTTGGGTTGCTCCTCCTGGCCGCTGCCCCTGACTTCGGGCACCACCCCTGGCCTCGGGCGCAGGGTGGCTCCTCCCAGCCACCGCTGACCTCGGACTTGGGTAGCTCCTCTCGGCCGATCCTGCACCGTCGCAGCCTGGCACTCTCGGCCACTGCTCCTGACCTTGGACGTGGGGTAACTCTTCTCGGCTGTGCTTAGGGCGCCGGGTCTCAGCCGCCTGCGCTTAGTGCACCGGGTTGCAGTCACCTGATGCCAAAAGTCAACTCATTGGAAAAGATCCTGATGCTAGGAATCTTGAGGGCAGGAAGAGAAGGGGAAAACAGAAGATGAGATGATTGGATGGCATCACCGAATCAATGGACATCAGTTTGAGCAATCTCCAGGAGATAGTGGAAGAGAGGGAAGCCTGGTGTGCCGCAGTCCATGGGGTGGCAAAGAGTGGGACACAGCTTAGTAACTGAACACCAACAAATTCTGTTCTATCCTATGTTTATCCTGACAGTAGTATGTCACTGTCTTAGTTAAGTTGACTTCATAAGGCTTGAAATGAGTTAATATTTCAACTTAGTTCTTCTTTATAAAAGTTGTTTTAGTTGTTTCAGGTCCTATGCATTTCCATATGAATTTTAGAATCAATTTATCAATTTCTACAAAAAGTGTCATGGCATTTTAACTGAGAATGGGTTGAATCTGTAAATCAATTTGAGGAGAATCGGTATCTTAAGTACATTGACTCTTCTGATGCATGAACATTATATAACTATGTTTTCAATTTTGGGGTCATTTCTCTCATCAGCCTTTTCAGTGCACAGGTGTTGTGCATCTTTTGTTGAATTTATCCCTAAGAAGTTTTTCATTGTTGATCCTATTGTGAATGACATTTTTATTTCGATTATCAACTGTTCACTGTTAGTATGTAGAAATTCAATGGATTTTTTGTATATTGATCTTTTATCCTGAAACCTTACCAATATTACCAGTCAGTTCTAACTACTTTTCAGCAGACTCCACTGAATTTTCTACATAAATGATCATGTTGTCCTCAAGGCTTCACATCACAGTTTTCCATATGGATGCTTTTACTTATTTATTTATTTTCTTGCCTAAAATCTCTAGTATAATGTTGAAAGAAGCAATGGGAGTGGGATTGTCTTCTGAATAAAATTATTTTAAATACTAGAAAAACCATAGCTTTGCCAACAAAGGTCTGTCTAGTCAAAGCTATGGTTTTTCAGTAGTCATGTATGGATGTGAGAGTTGGACTATAAAGAAAGCTGAGCACCAAGAATTGATGCTTTTGAACTGTGGTGTTGGAGAAGACTCTTGAGAGTCCCTTCAACTGCAAGGAGATCAAACCTAAAGATATGTGCTTTTATGTGTTTTTAATACTATTGGTTGTATCTCTTGGATCTTGTGTGATACTGATTTCTAGTGAGTTTTTCAATTGTGACTGTATTTTCATCTGTAAAGGAGGGTGCTTTTTCTATATTAATTTTGTATTCTGAATTGTGCAAATATACCTCACAAAAATTTTTAAATTTGATCATATGAGGTTCTTAGTAGCCCCACTCAATTATCATATTTTCTCCACTTAGTGAGTAGAATGCTACTACCCAACCAACCCATGAGAAACACAGATCCATGATTTTAATTCTTAGGAGAATCCTCTAGTTGATGTTCACCACCAGCCTGGAAAAAGCATAAACATTCCTTGTGGATTCTCTGAGTCAGTTGCTATACAGTTTTTCTGGTCAAAACTTTTAATAAAGTTATTAATAGTAACCTTTCAAGTGCTCTGGCAAAAAGTCTTGTACTGATACCATTTCCAGCTTCCTACCTCAGCAAGCTGAAGACTTTACCTTCTGTGTCATTACAGGCAGTGAACTCTACATAATGACCACCACCTCACCCACCGTTTTGGCCGTCGCCACGTCCATCACCTCCACCATCTCTACCTCCACCATGGGTTCCAGCATCACCTTTCATGCTGATGACTTGATTCTTAGTTCTTTGTTGTTGGTGTATTTTTGTAAGATCTGCATTACAGTTAAACTAACTTGATTTAGCAGTTTATCTAACATTGTTAGGGATTCGTACTAAGAATATTTTTATGCTGTCTTGGTTCAGCAGATTGTTGGAAGTGCACATAGAGAATTATTTTTTTGTGGTAGAAATTTCACTAGCTTGTAAGCCCCATGTATGGCTATGCTGCTACAGTGCTTCATGGGTGGTTGACACTTGATAAACATTGGATGATAAGTAAGTGATTTTGTAAGGGTGTCACACATGAATGACTTTATTTAACTTCTTCAATAGTTTCAAGTTTGTTGCTTTAATAATTCTATTTGATTGTCAAAACTATGCCTCTCTTATTGTGTCTGGTGTTGCTTCCAAATCGATCATGAAGGTGATGGCTTCTACCATCTGTCTTTTTTAAATTTTCTACCATGTAAACTCAACTAAATGAAGGTGCTTTCCTGTCAAGTTTTATAAAAATTTAGTTACTTGTTCATATTCTACCTTTGCTTGGGACAGATCTTAGTGTAACCTGGTGTTACATCTTGTAAAGTATTTCTAATAAAAAGATAAATTAAAATTCTATCACAGTAGTGGCCTATTAAACCATCTCACCACAGTGTGAGGCTGAAAGGCTCATCATTAGGGTATTTTTTCATTTTCTGAAGTAAGTTCTTGGGTAAATTGAAAGGAAGAGGTAGACTGCATATACATAAGAAAAGAGACAGCCGGACGTCTTAGCTGATATATATATTTTATTAATATATATACATGTTAAATATGGATGGCAAAAAATATGGGGACAAATAACAAGAGAGAGAACTCCCATTTAACATGGATTAATTGCATGTATTGAAGGAAATCAACATTTAAATGCAATTTGTGATGAGTATTTTGAAAGACAAAGAATCTTTTTTTGAAACAGATGAATCAGTGCTTAATATATATTCCTAACTTTTATCTTTTACATTACATACCGCTTGCAAGCTCAGTCACTCAGTGGTGTCCAAGTGTTTGTGACCCTATGCACATTAGGATCCCTTAAAGTAGGAACACTGCTGTATTTTTATCCTTGTGTTTCATTTGCTGATACTTATTTACATATTTTACCAAAGTTGTTATATGTATTCTTCACATTTCACTGCTTAATGTAAAATTGTGAACTACAGTGTGTGAAAGTTTCCCGTAGACATTCCAAATATTATGTGTATGTATGTATACACACACATATCAACATAGCAAACCTTCTTTCAGGGGTTTGTGATTTTTCTATTTTGCTCAAATACCTGAGCTTATTCTCTTAATTTTTTAAAAAATTACTTTTAATTTTGGCCAGGAGTCAATGTCAAGCTAGTTGATCAGTCAAATGATTAGTCAAAGAAAAAGAAATTAAAATAAAGAGCACACAATCATTAAAATGTGAAAAAAAAATAGGAGGTTTGTCAATGAAGCTTGGGTCAGTGGTGACCGGAAATCAATCCTGTCAACGGTGAGCGCGAGCCCAGGAACAAGTCGAAGGCTGGCCACCCAGATGAGCCTCCCTCAGATGGCCAGGTGGGGGTGTAGGTGCCACCAGCTCCTTCTCAGGGGCTGCCGCCTGGAATGCAGCCCCCACATCATCCCCTGAGCCTCCCCCCGAGCCTCTTCCAGAGCCTCCTCCCAGCCTCTCTGAGAGCCTCCCCCCTTAGCCTCTCCCCAGCTCTCCCCTAGAGCCTCCCCCTGAAATTCCACTCCAACCTCCCCCGTGAGCCTCCCCCAGTGCCTACCCCCTGAGCCTCCTCCTCAACCTTCCCCCTGAAGGTACCCCAGTGCCTCCCCCCAAGCCTCCCCCAGAGCCTCCCCACTCAGCCTCTCCCCCTGAGCCTCCCCCTGAGCCTCCCCCAGAGCCTCCCCCATCAGCCTCTCCCCCAGCCTCCCTCAGAGCCTCCCCCCTGCCTGCCCTAGAACCTAACCACTCAGCCTCCCAAAGAGCCTTCCCCCCGAGCCTCCTCCTGGCCTCCCTCAGAGCCTCCCCCCTCAGCCTCTCCCACAGCCTCCCTCAGAGCCTCCCCTCTGCCTGCCCCAGAACCTAACTGCTCAGCCTCCCCTCCAAGAGCCTTCCCCCCGAGCCTCCCCCAGAGCCTCCTCCTGGCCTCTCCCAGAGCCTCCCCCCTCAGTCTCTCCCCCAGCCTCCCTCAGAGCCTCCCCTCAGCCTCCCCCAGAACCTAACCCCTCAGCCTCCCCCACAGCTCCTCGCTAGAGTCTCCCTATGAGCCTCCCCTCCAACCTCCCCCAGAGCCTCCCTGCTGAGCCTTCTCCCCAGCCTCCCAGCCTCCCCCTGAGCATCTCCCCATGAGCTTCTTCCTGAGCCTTCTCCCCAGCCTCCCAGCCCCACCTGTGAGCATCTCCCCCAGAGCCTCCCCCCCAGCCTTCTCCCCAGCCACCCAGCCTCCCCCTGAGCATCTCTCCCTGAGGTTCCCCACTGAGCATCTCCCCTTGAGCCTCCGCCTGAGCCTCTCCCCCTGAGCCTCCCCTGAGCCTGGTGGCTGCCTCTACACCTTCTCCTCTCTATCTCTGCCACCAAAGCTACACAGCCTCCTCCCAAGGCCTGGTCTAACCTCATCATAACATTACTCCCTGAAGCATCTGCCACTGATTTAAAATAATAATAATCAAAACAGGTACAAACGTGGCATAATCCTCTTATCTGAAACAGTTCAGCCATATCAGTGACTCTGTACTCTAGTCTCCATCGGAAAAAGTACGTGTGGTAAGAGGAGCAGAGTTAGAACCCCTGCCGTTTGGACGTGCAGCGTTGCAGTCATGATAGCGTGTGAGCTTATGGGATGTTTTGTTTCCATCAGCATGCTTTCCGTATCAACGTGTGAGACAAAAAGAAGACGTGCAGGGTGGTGCCCACGTGGCCCAGCTGCACTGGCCCTGCCCGAGGTGGGAATTTCCACCCGCTCCTTGCTCCCCTCTCTCCTCCTCACACACACACATTTCTATCGGGAATTAGCTGCCTATTTGCACATGTATGTTGCTCTCAGAGCAAGTGATCATCTACCTGGCCATCAAAACCCAGGAGCTTTAAAAAACTGTATATCCACTCAAAGAAGAATAGAGAAGATGACTCCCTGGCTACTGTCCAAACTTTGCTGCACGTGATCAATACATGCTAGGCAGAGCCGTGTGGTCCTAACTGTCTCTGTTTTGAACATGTGTGTGGGATGCCGCGTGCCAGGTAGCGGCTCCTTCTGCAGACCCGGCAGGGGTGCTGGCTCCTGGAAAGCTCACCTATTACCTTGCCCCCCGCCAGCTGGAGGCTAACCAGACTGATAACCCTAAACCACCGCAGAACAGACCCAATGATTTTTACATCAAGCAGCCTGATGTACTGCTCTGCCACCTACCAATCCCTTTCCAATATCGATCCGTTCCTAAATGAGCCTTCCCTGCTTTGTACCATGAGCAATAATTAAAAAAGCAGCACATTGATTTTAACTAATATTATGAAGGCTCTGGATGTGCACATGCTTACAAAATAGTGGGCTTGACCCATCTTTCATTGTTCAACAAAGGATGCTGATTAGAGTTGAGACACAGGCAAAGAGAAATGTGTCTGCATTGAACGTGTCAAAACTTATATCTGCTCTGTTTTATTATAAATCTCGTTTCAGTACCAATGGAGGGTTTCTTCCCTGCAATTTTAACAAAATAAATAAGCACATTCTTAAGCCCAGGATAGAGGATAAGAAACCAAGGGAACATGTTTTTATAAAGTGCTGTTTTATAATAAATGTGTTTCACTTTAAAATGAAGTCATTTTCATTTTGTATAACTCATTAGAAAGCAAATAATTTATCAGTGAATGCCCAGTGGTTGTGTTGGCACCAAACGTGAATCCTTTTCCAGTTTAAAGTGGCTTCTGTCTGATATGTAGTCAAAACTAACTTCACACTAAACTACCTGTGAAAACAAAGAAAGTGGGGGTAATTTTGCATCAGCAACAAATATCAGAAGCCAATCTGTTTGCAGAATGTGGGTAGAATTTCCATAAACTGCAAAGCTAAAAAATAACTACATTAAAAATATGCCAAAATGCACTCTGCTGGCTGAAGAAAGCAAGTTTTCCAACATAAAAGTAATTAGGGATGCTTATCCTCTCACTCCTCTTCCAGAGCAGAGACTCCAGGTTCCAACCAAAGCACAGAACAGTTTATCCTCTTTAACATCCCAGGCAACTGGAGATCTTCCCTTTTCCATTGGCATCTCTCTCCCTGCTCCTTGTCTGAGAATTTTTCAGAATATATTCCAACATATGAGTAACACAAGTAACATCAGCAAATACTAAAATATAGTTGAAAAGTTTACTATTGATAAAATAGTTAACAGGTTATTTTAAAAGAGCCCAAATTACTTCAGTATGTATAAGGTTGCAGTTCAGCAACTTGTGGGGCTAGTGGTAAAGAACCCACCTGCCAATGTAGGAGACACAAGAGACGGGGGTTCAATCCCTGGGTCAGGAAGATCCCCTGGAGTAGGAAGTGGTAATCCACTCAGTACTGCTGCCTGGAAAATTCCATAGACAGAGGAACCTGGCGGTTACAGTCCATGAGATCACAAAAAATAGAATGCAACTGAGCACACACAAGACACCTTGCCCTCAAGATGTGATAAAAATCCAGCATAACTCAGCTGGACATTGGTACTCCTCCGGCTAGTCACAGTTCTCAAATGGTGGGAAAATTAAGTTCTCGTGTCCTGGATCTGTTGGGTGTTAATGGGAGGTGGTTAGGGATACACACATAACAAGAAGTAATGAGTCCATGACCTTTCAGGACTTTCCTGGTTGTGCTACGGCCCATCGTATATAAATTTTACTATTCTTGATTTTTGCGCATTCCGCGTTAGTTCACACAGAAAATTGTTTATATTGTTTGACTTCATAATAACACAGCCTTGAAGATGACATGATTAAATGTGTACTCACTTTGTTCATTGTGGTGGAATTTTTTCTTCCACAAACATTCCACACAACAGAAAGAGTATTCAAAATTACTGCTGAAGTCACCATTTTGAGGAAGAAAAAAGATCTTTTATCATATTACAGAAAAACTAACCCCAAGTAAACTGACATGTTAAACATATTCTGCCCCGTCCCCCCCACACACACATATTCTCCTCCTCAAAGATCTGTAGATAAATGTCTGCACTGTCTTGAGACAAAGATTTTTAAAATTGCAATTCCATAGAGGAAACATGTCCTCACTCTCCTGTTTGACACTCGCGCTAGGTGCTGTGTGGCAGCCCTCCCATGAAGTAAGCTTGCTCACCGTCTTTGTGGGGGTCAGTCGGTCCTGGTCAACAACACACAGGTGCGGGACACATGGCCCACACCCTTTAGCAAACCTCACTTCATTGCCACGAAGAATCCTCAGACCCACTTCTGCTTGGAGCACATAGTACCCCAACATTCAGGGTACTATGATGATGTGATAGTTGGGCACCTATACACAAGATGTACATGAACCCCTACCTCACACCATGCACAAAAATTAACTCAAAACGGATCACAGAACTAAGTGTAAGATCTGCAAATATCAAACTCTTGGGGAAAAAACAGGTAAGTCCTCATGAGTTTGGTGTAAGCAATACTTTCTTGGATATGATGCTGATAACGTGAGCTATGAAATTTAAAATGGACAAACTGGACTTAAAACTAAAAATTTTATGATTCAAAGAACACCATAAAAAGGTGAAAAAAAAAACCCACAAAGACTAGGAGAAAATAGTTTGAAATTATATATCTGATGATGGGTGTGTTCAGAATTTTTTTAAAAACTTATACTTCAAGATAAAAAGACAAATAATTTATAATGGGCAGAGGAGTTGAATAGACATTTCTCTAAAGAGTATATACCAATGGTCAATTAGTACATGAAAAACCATTCAACATCATTAGTCATTAGGGAAATAGAAATAAAATCATAATATCATTTGTCACCCACCCTAAAGGCAATAATGTAAAAAGAGAAAATGCCCAGTGTTGGACAAGATGTAGAGACACCGAGGCCTAATGCACTGCTCGTGTGAATGTAAGATGGTGTGATCATTTGGGAGGACAGGTTGGCAGCTGTCCTCAGAGTACAGAGACTCAGAAATTAGGCTTTTAGGTACATAGTCAAGAGAAATGAAAATATATGTCCATGCACAAACTGGTACACAAGCATTCCTAGCAACATCACTGTTGTTTCATTGCTCAGTCACGTCCAGCTCTTTTGTGACCCCATGGACTGTAGCCCTCCAGGCTCCTTTGTCCGTGGGATTTCTCAGGTAAGAATACTGGAGTGGGCTGCCATGCCCATCTCCAGGGGGTCTTCCTGATCCAGGGATTGAAGCACATCTCCTGCTTGGCAGGCGGATTCTTTACCGCTGAGCCACCTGGGAAACGACCCTCGTGGCATTATTCATAATAAACAAAAATGGAAACAACCCAAATGTCCTCTAACTGGTTAAATGGATAAGCAAAATGTGATAAAGACATACAAAGCAATATTTGTCAATAGAAGACCGTGAAGTATATGAAGCGTAACAGGAAAGAAACTCAAAAACATCAGGCTCAGAAGAAGGCTGGGAACAAAACAACACGTGGGCTGTGAATCTGTTTTACGTGACCCCTTCAAACAGGCAAATAGAGAGAAACCCAAGTGGTTCAGGAATTATCTGGGTCTGTGTGCAGGAGTGTGGGGTTACTGTCAATAGGATGATGGAAAGTTCTATTATAAGATAGTAGAAATGTCTATACCACTGTATATATATAAATTCATTGGTTGCGCACTAAAATGGGTGAAATTGATGACATATTCAACAAACTACTTTTAAAAAGAGAGAGAAGCAAGCAAAAACAGAAACATTGAAACATCACCTCTGGTGGAATGACAGGCTTTTTAAAAGCAGAAAACTGAAACCTCATCAAGTCATTAAAAAACCTAACTGCCTAACTAGTCTAACTAGTATTCAGTTCAGTGCAGTTCAGTTCAGTCGCTCAGTCGTGTCCGACTCTTTATATGCTAAAACTATATTTCAAATTCTATGCATTTTCCAGACCTTTTCTTTCACCTGTACATACTCAGAATATTGAGTGTTTTCATCAAGAGATCCTCACTAAAATTACTTCCAAAAGATAAGTACTTTACAAAATAGAACAATCTTGAAGAAACATCCTGGAAGCCAGAGGAAAGAAAATGCACAAAGGAAATAGTAAATATGAACATAGTGCCAGTAAAAGAGTTAAAATGTTTAAATTGTAGGGTTAAGCTAAAACTAAAGCATTGGAAAACAACAGCATGCATGTCATAGGGGGTGAGCAGCATAAGTGACTGCACGTGTCCTTCTTGGATGTTGTCTCTTAAAATAGTTTTCCAATGTAGGTGGTGGAATGAGAGCCAGAAATAGAGAGGAAAGTGTGTGGTCATTAAGAGTCTCATCTTAAAAAAAAAAAAAAATTGGAGTTAGTTGGCACAATCCAGTGGTTATGAAAAAATCCAGCTCATCAGTAAATGATGTGATGTGAAATTTGATGCATGGGGTGGAGGGTGGGGGGGTCAAGGATTGGTTCACAATGGGAGGAGAAGACAAACCTCTAGGTTTTTGCAGAATCACTTTTCCTGTGTACAGAGCGCAGTCATATGTTCTTGTGGGCACAAGGGAGTGTCCAGAGGTCTGTGCATTTTTTCTGAGTTTCTCCCTCCAGGCTGGCCTGGGGTCCAGTTTTATCAAAGGCTCATGTTGACCCCAGGAGGTCACCAAAATAGGTGGCCAGGTAGAAGTGTGTGTGGTCTCCAGCACTGGCTGCAGAAGGTCCTGAGCAGGGGGCGCTCTGTCTGCTGAGTGATGGAGTTAACCACAAGGAGGACACGGCTGCCCAGGAAGCCCTTCTGTTCTAACGTGAAAAGCTGACTGTCTGAAACACCTCCCAACCCCAGCGCCGGCAGCTCTGTGGAGAGTCGGCAGCAGTGACCTCGCGGGCAGATGCTCTCCAGTGACCAGACCTGCTTTCTTGGCACCTACACTTTTTTGCACTAAAAATGAATAGATCCAACCCTCTCTGGTTTTTTCATTCTTTTAACTTTACGAGGTTTTCAATGTCTAAGTCAAAATCTCTCTTGGTAATTGTCACACGGGGTTTATCTGGGTTATTTTCAAGCAGCTTTTGGTATTTGATTTCTAACACGATTCCACGGTGATACGAGAACAGACTCAGTATGATTTCAATACCTTTAGACTGCAAAATTTTTGCACCTTGTTTCATGTTGTTGGATACGTTCCTGGGTCAGCTAGTTTAAAATCTATGGGAACTTGGATAGAATTTGTATCCTGCTGTTGGGTGAAAATTGTATCAGTCTCAATTTTGTTGAATTGGTTCATAGTGCTTTTCGGGTCTTCTGTATCTTTCTACATTTCTGTCTATTAATTTTTGAGAGTTTGATATTGAAGCCCCAACTAAAAGTCTTAATTTATCTACTTAAAAATAATTGCAATATGTATACCGGAACTATATATAACTTTGTTCTGTATTTCCTAAGTCACCTATAAATGCGTTATCATACTTTCATGATTTAAAATCTTTTTTTAAAGTAGAAAAAAATAGATCCATCCATATCACTGCACATGACCCAATTTCATTCCTGTTTTATGACTGAGTAATGATGCTTTTGAACTGTGGTATTGGAGAAGACTCTTAAGAGTCCCTCGGACTACGAAGAGATTAAACCAGTCAGTCCTAAAGGAAATCAGTCCTGGATATTCTTTGGAAGGACTGATGCTGAAGCTGAAGCTCTAATACTTTAGCCACATGATGCAAAGAACTGACTCATTAGGAAAGACCCTGATGCTGGGAAAGATTGAAGGCAGGAGGAGAAGGGGACGACAGAGGATGAGATGGTTGACTGGTATCATCAACTTGACGGATGTGAGTTTGAGCAAATTCCAGGAGTTGGTGATGGACAGGAAAGCCTGGTGTGCTGCAGTCTATAGGGTCGCAGAATCGGACACAACTGAGCAACTGAACTGAACCGAATATTCCATTGTATGTATGTACCACCTCTTATTTATCCATTCATCTGCTGATGGACATTTAGGCTGCTTGCATGTCTTGGCTATTGTAAGTAAGCTATTGCAGTGAACTTAGGGTACATGTGTCTTTTTGAATTATGGTTTTCTCAGTGGGAACTGCTGTGTAGCACAGAGAGCTCATCTCAGTGCCCTGTGATGACCTAGAGGGGTGGATGGAGGCGTGGAAGGGAGGCCCAGGAGGGAGGGGATACATGGATACATATGGCTGACTCGCTTTGTTATACAGCAGGAACTCACACAACATTATAAAGAAAATACACGCCAATTTAAGAAAATAGAGAAAAATCCTTAAAGCAATGGTTCTTTGCAAATAAGAAAATAGATTCATTTGGTAAATTAAAGATACAAGATTTTATGCCCCTCCATTAATGCCACGCAATTTGAACCCACCTCTGGAACCACCTGCCTTAGGCAATGAGGTTCTCTTCTAGTGACACTTTATTTAAGGTCACCTCAGGCTGAAAGAACTTTCCATGGCTCCATGTTTTGGGAAACAGTCCTTAACTGTGAGATCAAGACTCACAATCCAGCTTTAGATTAAAAATGTTCCCTTAGAAGCCTCCAAACCAGTCATCTCTTTCCAATATATGCTTCTTATAAAGGCACAATTTGGAAAGCATGCATTTTTTCTCATTTGTATAATTGATTTAAAGATGAAAATTATTGCTGGGTGATTTTTATGAATCACCTAAAATTACTGAGCAGTTGGTAATCCTGTTGAACCATGCAGATTATTTGAAAACAAATACATCCAGAAATTATTGCAGGTTTTTTTTAAGCCAATTTTTTTCTGAGGCAGTTTTCAGATTTCTATAGCAAGTAAAGATGTGACAGGAGAGCTGGGGAATTCATATGTGTGTGTTCAAAATCAGACATTAGTCAACAATGATTCGAAGAGGATAAAAGACTTCATTTAACACTGGTTACTTACGAGGTAAATGTGTGAACGGTATACTTGTAATGAACTGTGTATTTAATCAGCATTCTGTAATTCAGTCATTACGGTTTAAAAAGAACCCGGCCAGTGAGAAGCTAGGGGCTAAAATTAAGTTGTTAGGGAATTTAGTTTGTGATGGTGTGTTAAAGGCCTGTATTATACCTTCTCAAAGGAGTCGGGTGTTGGACCCAGCGGTTGACTGTATGTGGGAGTAATTCCTGCAGGCACAGAGTGTGGTCTCAACCCAGCCCACTTTCTTAAACGTGTGATTGCTTTGTCTGGCAAAGATTTGGGGGAGTTGCAGATGTGGTTTCAGAATCACTGCTTGTGCCAGAAGAAACTTCAGGCATATGGTGCCTGGAGGCGAAGGCAACATGGCTCCCATCCGATGGGGAGGCACCTGGTTCAGGGCCCTATGTCCACCTGCTGCGGGCCCTCCACTGAGCTCCTCACACAGTCAGGCCAGTAGAGTGGACCAGCCACCGTCTGTGGGACCCTCACACCCAGATCTGGGCAAAAACTAAACAATCATCAACACACCACCTTGCCTTTGCAGGTGAGCGACCGAGCGTTGGAAAGGGACCCGTCTGAGCTGCCAGTCAGTGGAGCTGGGTTGACTCACATCTCACCTGTGTTCTCTCCCACTCCAGTGCCCTACAACCCCATCCACTAATCTTTTTCTCCCGGAGGCAAAAAAAAAAAAAAAGTATTGCATTGGAAGTCTCACTTATCTTTGCAATCTGTTCAAGAACAGAACATCAGCGGTGGGGTGGGAGAAATGGTGAGCAAGTGAAAAAGCAGTAGGCGGTGGGGAACTGCATTTCATCCCAAAGCAGGGATCTCCACTCGAATTGCAAGGAAGAATCAAAGACCCAACCCACAGCTTTCTAAGGAATTGATGACTTTGGTTTTGAAAAATCACTAATTAGAAGTCTGCAGAAAAGGAGGAAAAATGAACAAATCCAAAGTGATATGTACAAAAGTATGCAATATAAATAATTGAAATGGAACTGCTAAGTTTGGAGGCAAATGTTAAGAATAATACATTATATTGAAATTAACATGACTGTCATTGATCAAGCAGCTACTCACAATAGATCAGAGAATATGGTTACAAGTAAGATATGAATCAAAAATGGAGAATTGTTATGACCAGTTCTTTAATCATGAAATCTCAAGAACCCAGATAAATGAATATAAAGTGATATATATTCTGTGTGGAGGTTGGAAAGTGAAGAGCTATTTTATTCATATTAAAGATGGAATTTTCTGTTTAAGCCATCATTTGATTAAATGTTTAAATTATCCAAGTTTTAAAAGTAAGTATGAGATCATAATGGGCTTCCCTGGTGGCTCAGTGGTAAAGAATTCTCCTACCCACGCAGGAGATGTGGGTTCTATCCCTGGGCCAGGAAGAGTCCCTGGAGAAGGGAATGGCAACCCACTCCAGTATTCTTGCCTGAGAAATCCCATAGATAAAAGAGCCTGTCAGGCCACAGTCCATAGTGTTGCAAAAGAGTCACACACGACTTAGTGACTAAACAACAATGAGATCATAATAATATAAGAAGACTTTTAAATTGATAAAAATGTTAAGAAAAAATATGAAACAATTACAATAAATACAAAGTTTTGACTACAACTTGGAGAAAATAGTTTCAGAGAGTTTTTGTTTGTTTTTTACTTAGAATTCAGTTTGGGGTGTGAAAACTGCTTTTGTGATACCCCACTCAGACTAGTTTATCTGAGACCCCAGGGACATGAGAGCAGGCCTGGCTGATCTCCACACTGGTCCTGCTTCCCTTGGTCAGTTCTCAGAGGCCCAGGCTGCTTGCTTTCAGAGCTGAAATTCTGTGTGTGTGTGTGTGTGTGTGTGCAGATGATTAAATGCCATGCTGAGATGTCCTCTCTGACACTCAGGAGCTGGGAGGAGGGCTCTATCATCTGAAATGCAAGGGACAAATGGTCTCTCTGGTCCATTTTAGGGGGCATGAGATGAAGGGCCAAGAGAGGCTTCTGTTGAGATGTATGGGAAAATTAGTAATATGCAAATGAATGATCAATCACATGAGACAGACATCTCATGTAATCACTCAAGTATTGGATGGATGCAAGTCAAGGTAACAAAGTGGATTATGAGATGCAAGACGGATACCTGTACTTTTTATCACTGACATGACATATAGGCCATCATGATGAAATTCAACCTCACCTCCCAAGACCCTTGCTTTTAAGCCACAGACTTGGAAAACAGGTACCATGTTATTATGCCAAAAATGTCTTTCTGTTGTTTACTAGTGAATGATCTTTGACAAGCTGATTAGAGTTTTTAATATATGCCATCTCATTCCAGTAATGTGACATTCTGATATATGACTATACATATATATGTGTATAGTCATATACATATAGTGCGTATGTGTATATGTGATTTGCATACACACATATATGTATATATATGTGAGTTCTTCCTAAGGACAGTAAAAGTCAACTGTCATCTAGTATGTTATTTATTTATTTGAAAAATGTAATATAAAATGAGATCACTGAAAATATTTCCATAAATGTAATTCTTTAATATAAAGACATTATTGAAAGAAATATCAAATAAAACACCCTAAGCTATTTTTTTTGTATTCTAAAGCGCTTTCAAATTTTATGTCTCATTTTTGTCTTTTATTTATGAAAATTATTTGTATCTGGGACACTTCCAATCAGCTCTGAGAGCTCCCAGTTCTCTGGGATATTGTGGTTGTATTCTACAATTCATGTTATAAATTTCTATGTGTGCCAGGCCATGAAAGAGGAAAGATGTGGAAAGCTCTGATATACCCACATACACACATGTGCAAAGATCACACAGCCATTCTTTAAGCTCAGTGTATTTCATTCCATGAACATAACCAATCCATAAGCCTAATTATCAAATGTTTCTTAAATAACTGATTTGATCCCAGAGGTGAGAGACCTATATTTGTGGACAACAGTTAAGATTTATTCCCCTTGCCCATTTAAAAAAAAATCAAAATCCAAGAAACTTTAAATTTTACAAAGACAAACATTTGTCAAAAGAAAAAGTGAAGACCAAGCCTTTGCTGTTTAGATTTGGTCGGTGTGCCCTGCTGCTACTGAGCATGCTTTGTTTTGTTTACTTTGTCCTTCCATCTCAATTAGTCATAAATTTCATCAATGATAAGTTGTTTAGGGTTTTCTTCAGATCATTATTGTTAGCAAGCAGACAAATTATAAGCAGAACAAATTATTACTGATAAAACTGGGGGAAATTCCTGGATCTTTACAACTACCTATAGGGATACCTACTAAGAAGGAAGAGATTGACCTCAACCAACTCAGCATTTAGCTGAAGCAGGAGGTCCAGTTATTTTGTTTTATAAAGAATATGTTCCCTTTGAAGATGAATGGTGTGTATCTGGCCCCTGCTATGGGAGTGCCAGAAAAAAATATATTTCTGCTTTATTGACTATGCCAAAGCCTTTGACTGTGTGGATCACAACAAACTGTGGAAAATTCTTCAAGAGATAGGAATACCAGACCACTTGACCTGCCTCTTGAGAAATCTGTAGGCAGGTCAAGAAGCAACATTTAGAATCAGACATCAAACAACAGACTGGTTCCAAATCACAAAAGGAGTATGTCAAGGCTGTATATTATCACCCTGCTTATTTAACTGATATGCAGAGTACATCATGAGAAATCCTGGACTGGATGAAGCACAAGTTGGAATCAAGATTGCCAGGAGAAATATCAATAACCTCAGATATGCAGATGATGCCACCCTTCCTTATGGCAGAAAGCAAAGAAGAACTAAAGAGCCTCTTGATGAAAGTCAAAGAGGAGAGTGAAAAAGTTGGCTTAAAACTCAACATTCAGAAAATGAAGATCACAGCATCTGGCCCCATCACTTCATGGCAAATAGATGGGGAAACAATGGAAACAGTGTCAGACTTTATCTTTTGGGGCTCAAAAATCACTGCAGATGGTGACTGCAGCCATGAAGTTAAAAGACGCTTGCTCCTTGGAAGAAAAGCTATGACCAACCTAGGCAGCATATTTAAAAGCAGAGACATTATTTTGCCAACAAAGGTCAGTCTAGTCAAAGCTATGGTTTTTCCAGTAGTCATGTATGGATGTGAAAGTTGGACTATAAAGAAAGCTGAGCACCGAAGAAGTGATGGTTTTGAACTGTGGTGTTGGAGAAGACTCTTGAGAGTCCCTTGGACTGCAAGAAGACCTAACCAGTCCATCCTAAAGGAAATCAGTCCTGAATATTCATTGGAAGGACTGATGCTAAAGCTGAAACTCCAATACTTTGGCCACCTGATGTGAAGAACTGACTCATTGGAAAAGACCCTGCTGCTGGGAAAGATTGAAAATGGGAGGAGTAGGGGACGACAGAGGATGGAATGGTTGGATGGCATCACTGATGCAATGGACGTGTTTGCGTAAACTCCAGGAGTTGGTGATGGACAGGGAAGCCTGTTGTGCTGCAGTCCATGGGGTCCCAAAGAGTCGGACACGCCTGAGTGACTGAACTGACTGATTGATGGGAGCAGCCCTATCAAGGCCACAAGGGTGCATCATGCAAGATGTGATAGGAGCTCACAAAACCAGGCAGGACCCTGTGGGGCTCCTGGGAACTGAAGGCTCTCTGACTCCCCCATTTCTTCATTAAGGAAGTGGGCTTCATTCAGCCTCCAGGACCTTCCCTGAATCCCACTGGGAGGTTCTGCTGCTGCTAAGTCACTTCAGTTGTGTCTGACTCTGTGTGACCCCATAGACGGCAGCCCACCAGGCGTCCCTGTCCCTGGGATTCTCCAGGCAAAAACACTGGAGTGGGTTGTCATTTCCTTCTCCAGTGCATGAAAGTGAAAGTGAAGTCGCTCAGTCGTGTCCAACTCTTAGTGACCCCGTGGACTGCAGCCTACCAGGCTCTTCCATCCATGGGATTTTCCAGGCAAGAGTACTGGAATGGGGTGCCATTGCCTTCTCCAACCGGGAGGTTCAGACAGATGCTAACCAGGGAAGGGAGGGCCCAGAGACGAGGGAGAAGCAGCGAGAGAAACAGCAGCGCAGCCTCGGGGCAGGTCCTGAATCCCTCAGGAGCTACACAGCACAGGCTCTTTGGGCTGCTTTGCAGACACTGAAAGCCCCACCAGGCGGGAGAGGTTAACTGTGCGCCGCCCACAAGCACTTGGAGCCCAGACCTGCTGGAACCAGAAGGCTGAAGATGCAGACTCCCGCCCACCTCACCACCCGGTCAGAGGAGGGTCCACGCCCGCTTGGAACCATGGCTCTACCACTGCTCACTACCCCCACCAGGGGGGGACACACGGATTGAGGGCATCAACCCGCCGTGGCCCCATTTGCCTGGCAAAGCAATAAAGCTATGCTTTTCTACTTCACCGAAAACTCTGTCTCCGAGAATAAACTTTGTGTCCAGTACAGAGGCCAGAGTTGGCTTCACTACTGAAGCAGTTACAGGACCCACAGGTTGGTCACTCAGCAGAAGCACAAGCCGTGCAGTCCCTCTGAAAGCAGGCTATGTTCTTAAAGACTGCTGTAGAGTGTTGTCACACATCTGCGTCTCCACCATTGCGCTGCGCATACAGGGGCGGGAGGATGTATTTCAGTGTTAACTACAATTTTTAAGAAGCCATTTGGCTATTAAGTACTCATGCTCTGTGGCTTTTCCAGTGTGTTTTCAAGGGCCATCTGTTAAAACTGCAGCTAGAGAGGAAGGCATGGTTTTAAAAATGGGCTAGATTATTGCATTTACAAGGTGGGAGGAAGTTAAGAGAGCACCCAGGAGCGAGGTGTCCATCCGGACCCGCAGGCCAGTGGGGCGCACCCATGATATTTGTCGCCTTGTTGACAGTGAGTGCATGTGTTAGGACAGCTGTCTGAAAAACACTTGAAGGCTCCAAACAGCTCCAAGGAAGCCCATGGGAAGGCAGGTATCTCCAGCCAGGAGTGGACAGCATCCCATGGAAACATGGAAAGAGAGACCAGGAAAACCAGCGGCCAGTGGAGACGCAGAGCGCCCCTGCCCGCCGGCTCCAGCCTTCATTCTCCCCTTCACCAGAGTGCTCATAATCCTTAGCGTGTGGTCTTTGTTTTGATAGGCATGAAATTGCACCAAGGTCATTTCTAATACTGTCAATAGCTTGAGAGCAGCAGTAGTTTTATTGACACCTACGCTGAAGAGCTGGGGGCCCACCAGTCCTCTGGGAAACAGATTATTATTGATATTAGTAAATTAGTATCGATAGGAATTTGATGAGTACGCATCTACAATGAACCAGCGTCCTCATCCAGAAAGTGTGGAGCCTGAGGTTTAGACAACATGGTCTGCGCATCTATTCTGTACTATATCTTTCATTTTTCGTAAGAGAAAGCAGGAGAAACAAGCTTCTGAATATTGCCATCTATTGCATTCAAAACTCCCTAAAGCCTGCTAGCTAAATGTTGCTGCTTTCTTCTGTTAGGACTGGGCTTTCCTCTGTTCTTCATACTCTGTGTATCTCTGAAATGTTGTATGTTGCGGCGGATGTTTAGATGGAAATGTACTTCTTCTTTAGCGAGTCTCTTTTATTAGGAGGATTGAACTTGAATAGCTGAGTGGTTTTCCAAAGAGGCTGGGGGTCACTCGCCTAGGGAGGTCCCCAGACTTCCTGGAATCCCTCACAGACCAGGCAGGGTGTCCACACCTCAGCCCGCAGGTGGGACGGGTAGCTTTTCAGAACAGACCAGACCCAAATGTCAGTGGCGTGTGTCAGAAGTAGAAGGCAGGTGGTCGGAGAAATTCCAGCCAGCTGCGGGTGTGGGCTAAGCGCCTGAGACCAACAACCCTGCAGAGACCAACCCCCCAGGCCAGTAAGGTCCTGTCGGCCTCTCAGGTGGGCGAGGGTGAAGATGCAGAAAACAAAAAAACACTATTGCGTGGGAATCAAATGAGGTTCAGGAAAAGGAGAGCAATAGCAGAAATGACGTGAGAGTTGTACAGGACTCCACTGAAAGGAAATGTCCAGAACACACAAATGCTTAGCGACAGAGAGCAGATTAGGCTGGAGCTGGGCCTGGGTGGAGGGAACGGGGAGCCGCTGCGAGGGAAGAGAGGTTATCTGCGGGGCAGGGGGCGGGGGCGAGAATGTTTTGGAGTTGGATTCTGGTGATGGTCGCACAGCTCTGTGATTGTACTAAAAACGCTGAATTGTAGACTTTAAATGAGTGAATTCTATGGTATGAGTTGTATCTCAATAAAAGAAAATATGATAAAAATGTAAACCTGGAGGCAACATCTCTGCAGGAACAAAGGTAAAAATGATAAAATGAGAGTGAGGAGCCAAAGTATTTATTTTAGTGTTAATGTACAGATTTAGTAAATCAGGGAATTAGCGTTCTTGCCATTATGTCTTGTGTTTCTAATTCTGTAAATTCAGAGCAAGATAAGATAAGGAGGGTGAAAAAATGCTTGTGCTACAAACCAGTATCACAGCAAGTCGGCTAACGGCCAAGATGCTGTTCCTGCAAGTGGTCTCCACGACTGTGGTACCCACGCTTGGAAGTGGGCTGGACCAGGCAGCCTTGCCATGCTGTGCTATATCATGGATTTTAATCAGCTGTGAACCAGGCTATGGAGCCCCCAGCAGCACTTGAGTTCTGAGACTTGTATTTCAGCCCATTCCCTCGTGGGGGTACTTTGACTGGCCACACGTATGCCTCTGTGTCCCCATGATCAGTCGTCTTAGCTTTTGTCTTCTTTCAGCATCTTCTTTGGCTTATAACACCTCCTGGCCTGACTTCTTACCACAACTCTCCTAATTACCCCCCACGATAAAGCCACACAGTGATCTAAGAGGTTTAATGTGGGGTTATTTGGAAGAAGAAATATTATTCTATTTCTTGAATAAGAAATCAAGATTTATTTATTCAAGGTTTCTTCTCTGGAAAATGCACGTGTGCATGCTAAATTGCTTCAGTCGTGTCTGACTCTGTGTGGCCCCTATGGACTGTAGCCCCCCAGGCTCCTCTGTCCTTGGGATTCTCCAGGCAAGAATACTGGAGCGGGTTGCCCGTGCCTCCTCCAGGAGATCTTCCTGACCCAGGGATCGAACCCACGTCTCTTGTGTCTCCTGCTTTGGCAGGTGGGTTCTTTACCACTAGTGTCACCTGGAAAATGTACAAAAAGGTAAAATCCTGTTGGCAGGTGTCTGCATTCGTCCTGGTCTCAGGAAAAGACCAGATAACCTTTCCAGATGGAATCAGAGCTTAGGGAGCAGCCGGTTGGACGCTTACATTTACAAATGCGGCCACAGAGACCCAAAGACCAGGACAAGGGACTTCCTTGAGGAAGACGATAGCAAATGAGAGACTTTAAAATGAAGAATGAACAGCACAGAGGATTCGGGTAAGGGTGAGTGAAGGTCATAGCTCAGCAGGAGGAAAACAAACGGTGTGGTTTCACCCCAGCTGATGTGAGGTCCACGAGCAACACAGCCTTAGCTGTCCAAACTCCCAGTGCCAAAACTCACAACTTACAATGTGACCTCAAGGCAGACAGATGCCCAGGAAGAGAAACGACTGTGGAAAATGCACTCGTACATAAGCACTGAATAAACAGCTCGCTTGCAACTGTGTGCCCATGAATTTGCACCAGCAACTACATACAACTTTTTCTAATCCTTTTAAACATGTTCGTCAGGAAACAGAGTCCCACCTTTCACCACAGATAGGGACGGTTACCAACGGCAAGGCTTTTAGCATCTTACACTGAGACTCCACATCCCAGAGAAGGAAGAAGACAGTCATCACGAGAGTTGTTACTGGTTCTTACAGCCTAGACTCGCTGGGAAGGAATATTGAGAGCCATGCCTTCAAATATCTCTAATTAATGAAGATAATTCCCTTGTTTCTTGAAACTTTTTACCAGCAGAATTTAGCTACAATCATACTGTAAACTGAGGGAGAATGTGCTTAAATGATTACAAATTAACATTCCCGTACGACTGATGCCCTTAGATATTAGTTATACTTTACCCATATTCTAACAACTTTAGCATCATCATAGTTTCCTGTTATAACAAAGAGTGAAAAAGGAGGTGGTGAGAGTAAAGAAAAAAAACTAAATGTCCAACACCAGGTCTCCTATATGGGTTCAGTTGTACGGAGTATGAAAACAATTTGTTTTGTTGTAACATTTAGTATGTTCCTCATTAAAAAGAAAATATCTCAAATAATAAATTTCAAATTATTTCCTCATACATGTCCATATGCATAATAATGGGCATTTTAGTTCCTATCTAATTATCTAGATTGGTGTAGAATTTTTTTTAAAAAAAATGCCAGTTTTAATTGCAAAAGTGCTGCCGGCTTCAGATTTTAATTGCAATTCACAAATGGTTGGACTGGCAGTGCTCCATGACAAAGAAAAAATCATTTTAATAGCAGAAGTACTGCCTCACTGCAGATTTCAATTTCATTTTACAAGAAAGTGGGTCATTACAAGGGATAAATGGCTGGTGTGAGCCTCCGAGGTGGGTCCGGGTCGGGAGGCCGCCGTGGCCCAAGCCTCCTCCTCCTCTGGAAGACCAAGACCGGAGGAACCCCGAAAGCCTCCGAACGTCCTCACAGCTGAGCTCGCCCACGGACCCTGCTCTTTCTCTGCATCAGGGGCTCCACAAGCGGGTGGATGTTTAGAAGCTTTAGGATAAAGGAAAAGCAAACTGTTTCCATGGAACTATTTCCCCCTTGGATCTCAGCATCCACTCTGTTCTCAGCTCACCGAGCGTCCTCAGGGCGAGCTTTGGCATCTGTCCCGTGGGATGCTGAGTGGACACAGGTGAATGGCACTGTGGTTTCATGTGGCCGTCCTGATGGCCAAGATGCTGAGGGCGCGCAGTCACGGTGACAGAGTAGCAGAGCCATCCCAGTGCTCCTAGCGTCAGAGCCAGGGATGGGACACTGCTTTCCCCTCTGTCGTCCAACGAGGACCCTGCACCTGAGTCTCCAGCATCGGCAGGTGGAGGGACCCAAAACCCCCTGGCCCTCTGGGCTCCTGGCTCTCTCTGTGTCTCACTCTGGAGGACAATCTGCCCTCGGGGCAGCCATCATCCCCAGGCTCTCTGTGCCAGTGCTCAGAGGGGCTCTGCCCACCACCCATGGAGGGGGCTTGTGGCGTGGGCACCGCTGTCCTGAGATAATCGCCGATGGAAGCCAAAGTGTGTTCTGCCCATTGATGTCCCAAAGCCACATAAGTGAACTGCAAGGGCAGTGTAATCTGTGAGTCAAAGGCATTACTGATAGACTTCAACTGTTATTCCTGGAGCTCTAAAAATATATACTTCAAAAAAAGAGCTGGATCAAATTTTTTAAGATTGTATTTTTATAGCAGTTGTAGGTTCACAGAAAAATTGAGAGGAAATTACAGAGATTACCGCTGTACCCGCTACCCCAACACGGGCACAGCCCCTGCACTGTCAATATCCCCCAAAGAAGGGACGTTTGTACAACTGATGAACTTACGTTGACATGTCTTCACCCAAAGTTCAGAATTTATAGTAATGTTCACTCCTGGTCTTGTGCATCCCGTGGGTCTGGATAGATGTACACTAACGCATCCATCTTTTTCATATTAGAGTATTTTCACTGCCCCAAATCCTCTATGTTCTTGCCCTTCTCCTCCCCAACTCCTCACCCCAGGAACCACTGATCTTTTTACTCTTTCCATTGTTTGGCCTTAGATTAATTTTAAAATCTCTACTTTTAGGATGGTATAAAATATTTTCACTATGCATATTACTTTTATTTAAACTATTTGGTAAAAGTAAATTATATATAAAAATACATATTGCATCACACAAAATCACATATATGCATATTGTGCTCTGTGCCAAGTCATGTGCAACTCTTTGTGACTTCATGGACTGTAGCCCGCCAGGCTCCTCTTTCCATGGGATTCTCCAGGCAAGAACACTGGAGTGGGGTGCCATGCCCTTCTCATATGCACATTCAGTTCAGTCACTCAGTAGTGTCTGACTCTTTGTGACCCCATGAGTCACAGAACACCAGGCCTCCCTGTCCATCACCAACTCCCGGAGTTTACTCGAACTCATGTCCATTGAGTCAGTGATGCCATCCAGCCATCTCATCCTCAGTCGTCCCCTTCTCCTCCTGCCCCCAATCCCTCCTAGAATCAGGATCTTTTCCAATGAGTCGACTCTTCACATGAGGTGGCCAAAGTATTGGAGTTTCAGCTTTTGCATCAGTCCTTCCAATGAACACCCAGGGCTGATCTCCTTTAGGATGGACTGGTTAGACCTCCTTGCAGTCCAAGGGACTCTCAAGAGTCTTCTCCAACATCACAGTTCAAAACCATCACTTCTTTGGTGCTCAGCTTTCTTTACAGTCCAACTCTCACATCCATACATGACTACTGGAAAAACCATAGCTTTGACTTTGTTGGCAAAATAATGTCTCTGCTTTTTAATATGCTGCCTAGGTTGGTCATAGCTTTTCTTCCAAGGAGCAAGCGTCTTTTAACTTCATGGCTGCAGTCACCATCTGCAGTGATTTTGGAACCCCCCAAAATAAAATCTGATACTGTTTCCATTGTTTCCCCATCTATTTGCCATGAAGTGATGGGGCCAGATGCTATGATCTTCGTTTTTTGAATGTTGAGCTTTAAGCCAACTTTTTCACTCTCCTCCTTCACTTTCATCTAGAGGCTTTTTAGTTCCTCTTCACTTTCTGCCATAAGGGTGGCATCATCTGCATATCTGAGGTTATTGATATTTCTCCTGGCAATTTTGATTCCAGCTTGTGCTTCTTCCAGCCCAGCGTTTCTCATGATGTACTCTGCATATAAGTTAAATAAGCACTGTGACAATATATATACTTTAAGTGTGTGTTAGTGTCTAAGTCGTGTCTGACTCTGCAACCCCATGGACTGTAGCCCAACAGGCTCCTCTGTCCAGGGGATTCTCCAGGCAAGAATACTGGAGTGGGTTGCCATTTCCTTCTCCATATATATACTCTGTATTCACACAAAAACACATTTGTACCACATCAGTGCATACTTTGCAGTTATAGTAACTATATAGATGTAATAATAAAGTCTTTTGAAGTTATTAAATTCATGTGACTTAAAAAAAAATAAAACTTTTATGACTTCTCAATGAAGCAAAGACCAAGGGTAACTTCCTTAGTGCGCTGTTACCGACCTCTCTTTCTATTTTAAATAAATGGAAGTGCTTCATGACTCACAAAAGTGATTCTGTCACTCGGAGAGCGCCCCACACCTGCAAACACCCGGCTGTGTTTAGAGAGCAGTGTGCGTGCGCAGATTCTCTGCCCCGCCTCTTGGGGGCGCTGGCGTCCTTGCGTGCCTCCTGCGCCTCTGCACCAATGAGGTGCTGCACCAGCCATTACACATGACGGTAGGTCACATCCAAAGTGTGTTTCTCTTAAATTCATCTCAAGGCAGAGATTAAAACACAGTTAGCAGTTAAATGGTTGGAGTTTTGTGCAAGACCGAACTGCATCTCCCGTGTATTTTGGCAACTATTCATTGAGTGTGTGTGAGAGGCCCTGGTCCCGCCCCAGAGCTTCTGCGCCGGGAGCGCTCACGGAGCTCAGCTGAGAACAGAGAGCCCATGTGTCGAGGCCCAGCTCGAGTCTGCTCCCGGGCTCCCAGGCACTGCGGCTGTCTCAGAAGGCAGAGGTCACCCCCAATGGGTTTATCCACGTCAAACCGCTCCAGGGGGCTGAGTGCCCGAAGTGAACACAATCCTATCAGATACAATAAAATCCTTAAGCTCTATAAAGCGGTGCTGACAGTGCTCAGGTGCGGGAGGAGCCACGGAGCCTCCCGGGACTCCCCGCGGCCTCCAAAGGCCCCCAGAGCTGCCAGGGTGACTCAACACTGTGTGTCCTGCAGCCTGGCATGCGCCCCACCCTGGGAACTGCCCACCGTGTCCCGCAAGCCCGCCATGCCCAGCAAAGAAGACTGGAGACACACACATGTGGCCAGAGGGCCCCAGCCCCTGAGTCTCAGCATGAGTTACTCCGAAAAACAAGGAGAATAAAGTGCCGGCTAAAAGCTTCCCATCCAAGGGAAATAAAATGGGAATTTGTACCCAGAAATAAGGTAAAACAGTCAACAAAAGTGTCCAAGGTACAATCATTGCCTGCTTAGGAAAGAGTCTGGATTTAATAAACCTGGGTCTGTGTGTGTGTGTGTATGTGTGTGTGTGTGTCTGTGTGTGTGTGTGTGTGTCTGGATCTATGTGTGTGTGTGTGTATGCACGCGTCTGAGCCTACATGTGCATGTGTGTCTGAGTCTACGTGTGTATGTGTATATATGTGTCTGGGTCTGTGTGTGTATCTGGGTCTACATATGTGTATGTATGTGTGTCTGTGTCTACATGTATGTGTGTACATGTGTGTGTGTAACTGAGTTCATGTGTCTGTCTGTGTGCCTGTATGTGTATCTGAGTCCCTGTGTGTATATGTGTATGTGCATATGTGTGTGTGTCTGGATCTGTGTGTGTGTGTGTGTATGTATATGTGTCTGGGTCCATGTGCGTCTGTATGTGTGTGTGTGTATGTGTCTGGGTCTACATGTGTGTATGTATGTGTTTCTGGGTCTGTGTATGTCCGTGTGTGTATATGTATGTATGTGCATCTGGGTCTCTGTGTGTGAATGTATGTGAGTGCATGTATGTGTGTGCATGTGTGTCTGGGTCTACCTAAGTGTGTGTGTGTGTGTGTGTGTGTGTGCGCACGTGCATGTTTTCATATGTGTGAGATTGCCTGAGAGAGTTTACAGCCTACATACCCAGTGCCCAGTGAGAGAGTCTGGTCATTAAAGAGAGTTCTGCTGCCTGAATGTGTGCCCCACCTGTGCAGTGAGGATGCCAGGAACCAGAGCTTGGGGTACAGCCAGGCTCCTTGCTCCCCTCAGCCTGGCTCCACGGGGCCCCTGGGGGCGCCGGGCCTGCAGGGCTGTCTCCAGAGCTGCTCTGCATGAAGCGACAGTGGGCTCTCTGAGGGGAGCCACGTCCATGGGAGGCCTGCAAGGGCTTGAGGGTGACAGGGGGCCTGGGCAGCAGGGACCAGGGGGCCAGCACCATGACTGCAGTGGGGACAAGAGGATCCCTTGGGTCCTGAGAGGGGATAGCACGCTGCTCACAGGGCTGGAGGTGAGACGCCCTCCCCTGATGGCCAGAGGCTGGGGGACTCCCAGGAGGAGGGACCAGCCGGGTTCACAGGGCTGGGGCAGGGCAGGAGGGGCGGGTCCCTAGAGTGAAGAGGGGCCGGGGATCTGTCCCCCAGCTGAGCACTGTCTCTGCTTGGTGTTCCTGCTGGTGTTCCTGGTGGAGTAGGTGAGCTTCTGATCGGGCCTATCGCCGCCACTTTCTAGCTCTGCCACGTGGCAATGCACTTGGTTCTCCTGATGGTACAAAAGGGAGCAAAATGGTAGACTGTAGGTCCGTCACGGCACAGGTCGGGTGAGGTGACGCCTGGAGGGGTAGCCGGAGCAGAGCGTCACCCCCACCCACCGTGACCGTCACAGAAACCTAGGGGCAGAGGTGACCGGGCCAGGGTGGGTTCTCACAGATGCCCGTCATGATTCATCTTTCCAGGCGGTGATGTCAGCACCCGTGAAGAGGAGCTGGGGACACGTCAGCCTTGTGTCAATGTGAGCCCACTGGCGCCTCCAGACCAGAGCACGGCCACTCCTGCCCCCATCCGCGGCTGCGTCGAGTTTAACGAGCCTGCACACTCTTTGGCCGTGTATTTCTTGCCCTCCAGGAACCTCCAGCCTACAAGACTCTCTCCCTCAGTTTCCTGTGACTGCACTGGAGTGTCCAGGCCGCTCGAAGCACCCTGTGATAGCCATATGCTGGTGGTCATAAGCTACAAAGTGCTTCATCAGCCCGCGTTATTACTTTGGTAAATTATTTTTACATTTTTAATCCAAAAGAGTGAAATAAACCAGCATAAGCAGAAAAACATAAAACGCAAGAATTGCTTTATGGGCCCCTGGCTGAGATTTCTGAACTTGAACATTATACGCGGGAAGCATTAGATGCAGTGATGATGTAACGATGCTTCACTGTATAACTATTATCTTTCTTATTGTCACTTCTCCCTTCAGATGAGGGCTGGAGGGATTAACCCTCTCCATTCTGTCCTCAGAAGGGCTGTCTACACTCTGCATAGAGACATCCAGAGTTTACAGGGCCTGAGAGAGAGGATCTTGTAGGTCCTAGAATCACTTCTAAACTTGATCCTTTGTTTCTTGGTATCTCAAAATATCAGGAATTAAAAGAATGGCAGGAAGGCATCAAGTTAAAACAGATTCAGGTTAATGCAATTAGTGAGGATGTATTTAGCGTAGAGGCAGGTGGCACTCGTGGTAAGGAACTAGCCTGCCGATGCAGGAGACGTAGACGCAAGGGTTCAGTCCCTGGGTGGGGAAGATCCCCTGGAGGAGGGCGTGGCAACCCACTCCAGTGTTCTTGCCTGGAGAATCCCGTGGGCAGAGGAGCCTGGCGGGCTACAGTCCACGGGGGCTGCAGAGAGTCAGACACGACTGAGCGACTTCACGTGCACGCATTTACAGTGGGGCAGGATAGGTTTGTTGTGTGTGGTTCTTGGGCTGGTTCTCCTTCCTGTAGCATCTGAAATCAGCCGTGCTGCACAGCGCGGCTCAGAGCAGGCCCGCTGGTCCAAGTGGCTGAGCCAAGAAATGCAGAAAATGGCTTCACTGGAAAAGCTTCAGAAGCAGCGGCAGTGACAGCAACAGCCCAGAGAGAAGGCGGGCGTGGTGTCGCTCCGCTCTGGCAACTGGGGTGCAGACACTCGGGGATGTGGGACTCGGGGGAGATGTGTACGTTTGCAGCAGGGAGTTCTCAGGCTGAAAGCAAAATTGGCAGGCTTAGCAAACGAGGGCCATTGTTTTTGAATATCGGATGAAGTTTGTTTCAATTCAAGAAGGAAACATGCCAGCCTTTGAGAACCATTCAACATGTAGAACACAGCACCGCTGAGACACCAGGGAGGCAGACACCTCTGCTCAAGACTTGCATGGGATCAGGGGGTGCCAGGGACCCCGGGAAGTTCCTAGTGATGCGCCAGAGTGCGCCACATGCGGCAGGCGTGTGTGTGTGTGTGTGTGTGTGTGTGAGAGAGAGAGAGAGAGAGAGAGAGAGAGAGTCTTATTCTATGGGCCTTAGTAGCTTACATAGATAATGTTTTTGTGGAATTTAAAATTTAGAATTACTAGGCTACATATAAAGTATATATTACTATATCTTTCATATTTCATGTGTTACATATATACACACATAGCTGGTAAATCTCATATATGTGTGATACATACATATATGCATGTATGCGTGTACGTAATACTCACAAATGTGTATGTAATACTCTAACTCTATGGCATTAACCAGTGACAGATAACATTTTTGTGTCGCTCAAAATTTAGCATTACTATGCCACATATATATAATATATACTGTATGCTTTATGTATTATATATTATATTTATAAACACATATCTGGTAAATCTCATGTCTGTGTGATGCATACATATAATCTGCATGTGTATCATACGCGTATGGAATTTGCCAGACTTAACACCCATGAGCTGTTTCCCTTCCTCAGGCTCTGCAAACAATCTGTATCACTATCTGCTTTGATGCAGATGCGGAGGCCGTAAGTCCCACGCATGGCACGCCTGTCGCTGCAGCGTCATGGGAGTGACACTCCAGAAGAACTACCATAGGGCAGACAGGACCCCACGTGCTGTGGCCGAAAGAACTCACCAGCTACCTGGTGGAACGGAAAGGAATTTGGTTGTTAAACAGACGCTAATGTCAGCACAGCCACAAAGCCAACAGGAACCCAGAATCTCTTGTTCATCAGGCTTTATCCCAACGTACACGGCACGCTTCTATGTGAATGAGTGAGCAACTGGGCTTTTAATACACTTATCCTCCACTCATCTCCCCATCACCCCAGGATTTCGCCTTAGAAAAAGGAGAAATATACTATTTGGCAGTAGAGTTGTTCTTCCGGGTGAGTTACCACTGCATCTGCAAAAGGCAAGCACCTGACCATTTGGGAAGCCCCTCTGCTGAGGGCCTTCTTGCCCCACGACCAAGAGAAGACACCCCACGCCCCACTTTGTCCTCTGCCCTTCCTAAGCGTACAGCCACAACTCTCATATCGGCTGTGGGTACAAACAGGATGGTTGAGGGCACCCACTCTGTGTAGACGCTGCCTCTGGAACAAGCCCAGACGGTCTTGATGCCAGGACCACTGCAGACCCCACGGTAAAAACAGCGACTGCAGAGCAGAGCATGGCCGCTTGCTATGTGTGTACCGCTGACACGACTCCTACAAGTGCCATATCAGGGTGCACGCGGGTCACAGACAACCCCGATCGTCTCCACTGTCCCCCAGATAACAGCCACCCCTCGCAGGCAGCTCAGGCAGCAACCCTGCAGCAGGGCCCTTGGGAGAATCAGGCTCATGAGGGAAAATGTTAGCAAAGGTTAAGCAATCGCTCTTCAGAACCACCTGAGTCCTCATCCTTATCGGTCGCAAAACCTCAGAAGATGACCCCGGCCTGCACCCCAGGCAGCCTCGAGGAACGAGGCAGGTGATCTTACACAGGGAGCATGCCTTTAATTTCACACTCAGCTCCAGACAGGTGTCCAGACAGGGTGCTTCTCTGGAGCAAACACCTACAACCACCTATGAATATACAGCAAGGCTGCTGTATACCTTGACTCATCATTGGTGTGTGTTATGTAAACCAAGGTGGATATTGCTCATTGAAAAAGCAAAGACGACCCTTGAAGTCAGAGAAAAATTGTATTTGCAGTAACTCTGCATAAAGTCATTTAAACATCAACAGCAACCTGTCTGGATATAGTGATAACAAGTGTTCGAAAGTTTAGGAAAGCATTACCCAGAACATTACAGACAAAAAGGTTTATATTAGAACATTTTTTTAAAGATGCACTATGAAAGAATGGTGTTATTATTTTATTTTAGCTAAGAAACTTGGAAGAGAAACTTACCCAGATGTGAGCAACACACTGGGAACAAGTCTGTGTGGTGTGTGTATGCATACAAATTTGTGTTTACATTTTGCCTTATGCAATGCAAAACCAGGGGGCATTACTTTTGTTTGGGGAATCTGGGGCATGGATTACTCACAACAGGAAGAACGGGTCAGGAGCGCCTTCATGTGATCAATGTTTTCAGTTCAGTTCAGTCACTCAGGCGTGTCCGACTCTTTGCGACCCCATGGACTGCAGCACAACAGGCCTCCCTGTTCATCACCAACTCCCGGAGCTTACTCAAACTCATGTCCATCACATCAGTGATGCCATCCAGCCATCTCATCCTCTGTGGTCCCCTTCTCCTCCTGCCCTCAATCTTTCCCAGCATCAGGGTCTTTTCCTATGAGTCAGTTCTTCATATCAGGTGGCCAAAGTATTGAAGTTTCAGCTTCAGCATCAGTCCTTCCAATGAATATTCAGGGCTGATTTCCTTTAGGATGGACTGGTTTGATGTCCTCACAGTCCAAGGGACTCTCAAGAGTCTTCTCCAACACCACAGTTCAAAATCATCAATTCTTCTGCACTCAGCTTTCTTTATAGTCCAACTCTTACATCCGTACATGACTACTGAAAAAACCATAGCTTTGACTAGTCGGAACTTTGTTGGCAAAGTAATGTCTCTGCTTTTTAGTATGCTGTCTAGGTTGGTCATAGCTTTTCTTCCAAGGAGCAAGCGTCTTTTAACTTCATGGCTGAAGTCACCATCTGCAGTGATTTTGGAGCCCCCCAAAATAAAGTCTGACACTGTTTCCATTGTTTCCCCATCTATTTGCCATGAAGTGATGGGGCCAGATGCTATGATCTTCGTTTTCTGAATGTTGAGCTTTAAGCCAACTTTTTCACTCTCCTCTTTGACTTTCATCAAGAGGCTCTTTAGCTCTTCTTTGCTTTCTGCCATAAGAGTGGTGTCATCTGCATATCTGAGGTTATTGATATTTCTCCCGGCAATCTTGATTCCAGCTTGTGCTTCATCCAGCCCAGCATTTCTCATGATGTACTCTGCATATCAGTTAAATAAGCAGGGTGACAATATACAGCTTTGACACACTTTCCTAATTTGGAACCAGTCTGTTGTTCGATGTCCAGTTCTAACTGTTGCTTCTTGACCTGCATACAGATTTCTCAAGAGGCAAGTCAGGTGGTCTGGTATTCCCATCTCTTTCAGAATTTTCCACAGTTTGTTGTGATCCACACAGTCAATGTTTTAGCTCATGATTATTCTACAGGCATTTTTCATGGCTGTAAAAAATAAGCCCCATGAAGCTCTCTCATATTGTAAATAAATAACTGACAATAACATATATATTATATAATTGATGTTTTTAAGGAGAATGCTTGTACAAGTGATACAATTGCTCGAATCAAAAACTCCAGGAAGACCAGCCTCAGTGTCGTTGGGTGGATGGTTTTCTATATCAGAAGCATTTGGTGGATCCGGAGCCATGACCCAAAGCACAAACAGCTTAAAACTTTAAAAACTCTCTTAACTATCTTACTAAGTGAAGCAAGTCAGGAAGACAAACACCACAGGACGTTGCTTATACGCAAAATCTAAAACACAACTCAGGTGACTTTCTCGATGAGACAGAAACAGACGCACAGACACAGAGAACAGGCTTGTGGCTGCCAGGGGTTGGGGTGGGGAGCGGCGGGTTGTTGGTTTGGGTTAGCAGGTGCAAAACTGGTATACAGAGAATGGACAAACAACAAGGTCCTACTGTAGAGCACGGGACTGTATTCATTATCCTGGGATAAACCATCATGGAAAGGAATATGAAAAAGAATCACTGTGCAGGACAGCAGCAAGTAACACAACACTGGACGTCAACATTACGCCAATATAACAAACTAAAAAATAACAGATCATCTTCATAATAAATTGGTTTGGGTTCTTGAGTCAGCTTTTGGTAATCGGCAACCACATATTTTGCAGGAAGTAAAACAGAATATGGCACTGTAGTTTTATAAATTGCCATGTACTTAAGACAATACACACATTTTTAACAGTAACTTAAAGCTTGTTGCAGCTGTAACACAGGTTACTCTGACTTTAAGGCAGCACCACAGGGCATGCGTCTGAGTCCGTTCTCAAGACGTTCTGTTGTAATTTTCTCTGCTTTAAAGATCCCTGCAGCCTCTGGCACCAGGGGCTCATCTGGGCCTGGATCACATAGCCACGAACAAATGGACAGAAGAACCTTAGAAACAGTTAAAGCAAGAGACCACTGTGATTGCAGGAAAGTGTTCGTTGCTCGGTGGTGGCTCACTCTGTGTGACCCCATGGACTGTAGGCTGTCCCTGGGACTCTCTAGACAAGAATACTGAGGTGGGTAGCCATTCCTCTTTCCAGGGGATCTTTCTGACCCAGGGATCGAACCCAGCCCTCCAGCATCCCCTGCACTGGCAGGCAGGTTCTTTACCATCCGAGCACGAGAGAAGCCCTCTGTAAAGCTGTCATTACTGTTTATATTCGGATGGTAAATTCTTGTAGTAAATGCAACCTTAGATGGTTTGAAGGGATAGTCGGTAGGAAAATTGATTGTTAAAAAGAATACACCACCTTGACACAGGCTGTCACCAGGTCCCATGATTGTGGCATGCCAGTGAGACACACCAGCCCCAACTGGGCCTGCAGAGCCTTGTGCTGGTGTGAACAGACAGTGCTTCATCGCTTTACTATGACATGCAAACAGCCACAAGATGGTTGAATTTCTCAGTGACAGTGATTCATGTCAGGAAATGTGTGCTCTGCTTATTTTCATACAATTATGAGAACAGAGACTTCCCTGGTGGCTCAGATGGTAAAGCGTCTGTCTACAATGCAGGAGACCTGGGTTCCATCCCTGGGTCAGGAAGATCCACGGGAGAAGGAAATGGCAATCCACTCCAGGGTTATTGCCTGGAAAATCCCATGGACAGAGGAGCCTGATAGGTTACAGTCCATAGGGTAGCAAAGAGTCAGACACGACTGAGCGACTTCACTTTCATGAGAACAGAATATTTGGCACCTAAGCATATTTTGGCAATTTTCTTTTAGAAGCTATCAAAGGGTACATATGCAATACTGTGAATTTCTAAAATAATATTGAAGTAAAAAAATATTTAGCACATCTTTACTAAGGGTAATATACAAACACTTCAGTTTTTAAAATCGACCTTCTAATTATTTCTGTTTGCAACGATAAAATATTTGGGTTATCTGATGTGATCAGACAGCTCATTGAAAAAGTCCCTGACGCTGGGAAAGATTGAGGGCAAAAGGAGGAGAAGAGCGCATCAGAGGATGAGATGGCTGGACAGCAATCTGTTCACCAATGCAATGAACACAAATTTGGGCAAACTCTGAGAGATGGGGACAGAGAGGCCTGGCACGTTGCAGTCCATGGGGTCGCAAAGCGTCAGACACAACTGGACGACCGAACAACAGTATAAACCTATATTCTACACAAACATAAATACATACAAATAGGTATTTAGCCCATTATATGTATAAAATAAATGTATAACTCATTTATATGTATAAAATATATGTATATGTATCCAATATATATGTATAAAAACCATTTTCAGGAGAAAAATATAGTATGAGTTTCTCAAATCATTTTAAGTAAAATTTTAAAGTCTAGACTGCTACTTTTCAGAAATAAACTAAGAGAATAAGAGGTAAAAAAATCTCCCCATAAAAATCTGGGGAGTTCCCTGGGGGTCTAGTGGTTAAGACTCAGAGCTTTTACCACTGTGGCCCCAGGTTCAATACCTGGTCAGGGAACTAAGATCCCACAAGCTGAGAGGCAAAAAAAAAAAAAAAAAAAAAGGTTGAAAATCTAAGGAGAAACGCCTCCCTGCACCCCTAAATAAAAGCCTGTGGAGGAGACATGGAGTCCGGGGGCAGGCAGGATGGACCTGGAGGGGGAGACGCCAGTGTGCCTGGAAATGCCGTCCTCCCAAGGAACCCGGACGAAGCGGGGCGGCTGCCCTGCGGCGCCCGGGCGGACGCGCGCTCGGGAGGACAGCGCCTGGCCCAGACGCGGAGAGCCGCTCGGACGCCGCCCTTCCCGCCCGCATCCCGGGGGACGCACCGCCATCTAGCGGCCGCGGGCCGACTCCTGCCCCCGGGTTCTCCCGGGGCCTCGGGGCCTCGCTCTGCAGGAAGAGCCATGGCCAGGCGGTGCGGGAGGTTTGAGGTCGCAACACTGGAAAGAAAATGAAGCTGGAATTAGCCCTCCAGAGATTTCGCTTCTGAAAAACAGCCATCCAAAGCTCCCAGCACCTATAAAAAATGTTCCGGAAAACAAAATGCCAGATAATAAAATGCTCCTGATTTAAACTTTTATTTCTGCTGGTTTGCGTCCTTTCATGTTTAGAGTACACGGAGAAAAGACTATTTTGTCCACATAGCTTAACAGGTAGTGTGTTCTAGCTTTTCCCTGGCAGTTTAAAATACATGGTCACGGTCATGCTGATACTCATTACCAAAGCACTACCCAACCCAGGGTAAAACTCTGTACATTGCAAATAGTAGAAAAAGAAAAACTGTGTATATCAGAACTGCTTTTTCCAATTGCAAACCCATGAAGTTTTTTTAAGGTCATCTAAGATGGCCACCTGATGTGAAGAACTGACTCATTTGAAAAGACCCTGATTTCTGGGGAAGATTGAAGGCAGGAGGAGAAGGGGACGACAGAGGATGAGATGGTTGGATGGCATCACTGACTCAATGGCCCTGAGTTTGAGTAAACTCTGGGAGTTGGTGATGGACATGGAGGCTGGCGTGCTGCAGTCCATGGGGTCGCAGAGAGTCGGACACAACTGAGCGACTGAACTGAATTGAAGATTGATGAAAGGGTTTCAAACAGAATAGTACTTTTTTAACATTTAAAAAAAAATCTCAAATCTTTAAGAGAACTGAAGCATTAACATTAGATATGTATATTGCTGTCTACAAATATTTATATAAAGGCAGAAAGATGGCAAAGAAATTGCAACACTTCAACGATTACTTTATCCTTTAAAACATAGCTTCTTCTTTTTTCTTTCTACTTTTTTTTTTTTTAAGTTTCGTTTGGCTGTTCTGTGCTGCATGGGGGATCCTAGTTCCCCAACCCGGGATCAAACTTGCACCCCTGCGGTGGAAGCACAGCATCCTAACTACTGGACGGTCAGAGAAGTCCCTCTTATTTTTATTTATTTATTTATTTTTACTGGACTGTATCAGGCCTGAGGAGAAATTGAACCAATTTTCAAACATTTACGAATGCATTTTTACTTACAGCAATAGTTTTTGTAATGGTAATAGAGAAGAATCATTACTTGTCTCACTAATTATATAATAACAGTTCTGTCAATGACTTTTTGGATGAAAGAAACCTAATACTGTTTTCCAAAGCTGTCAGTGGTCTCATCTGCTTTCTCTTAAAACTTCTGTAGGTGTTCACTAGCTGGGGAACTTCTTACGTGTATACCGTTCGCAGGGACCTGATGTGTTTATACACAATGTGTGTCGCTTATCTCCCTTTCCTAAGAAATTATTCTCACAAGTAAACCACTGCCCTTGTTTTTTAAAACAAGGGCAACTGCCTTTTCTGCCGATGGCAGCTGAGCAGGACCCCCAGGTTTCTGGGGTTGGCTGACCCGGGTTCCAGGTACGTGCTGTCTCTGGCTCAGTTCCTCCTCTGATAGGCGTGAAGGCAGGGGGACAATTCATTCCAGATGATGAAGGGAATTCAGATCAGACAAAAATACTACCTCCAAAGGGAGCAACCACGCGCCCCCACCTTCCTACATGTGATTCTTTTACATTTAAATATGTTTAGCAATATTTTCTTGTGCGTTTAAAACAATACTTCAACTTTTCCCAGGAAACTTGGAAATTCATTTTTGTATTGTTGACACTGAGATTTCAAGCATGCGTCTGCCTATGAGAAACATCAAACAGGCGTGCACTTAGCAAACTGTGCTGTGGCTCAGTACTGAAATCACCAAGAATTTCTTTCCGTTTGTTCATTCTTCTTCGCTCAACACTTTGGTATGTTGCTATCACTTTCTCTCTTTAAAAAACAAATATGACTACTGGTATTTTGACATTGCTATGTAAAGCTTGTTCAATGTTAGATTTTCATGAAAACTGAATCCAAGGTTATTAAGGTCTGGAACAGACACATTGCAGCTAATAAAATCAGATGAAAATCAGACAGCTGTTGAAAGAAGAGATCGTTGACTGGCGTTGGTGACCACGAAGCTTATTTTCTAATAAGCAGGAGGTGTTTTGAATGCCCCAGTTCTGCCAACCTGAGGACTGATTCGGTTTTACTAATATGTCAAAGGGACGCTCTCCACCAGCACAGAACAGGCAGCCTTCGGTTCTGTAGCAACAATGACAATCACAGCCAGCAACCAGCCCTGCTGGCCTGAGCGTCACCCAAGGGCTTCCTCAGCAAGCCGCAGGCAGCAGCCTGCCTGACGGGAGCAGGGCTGACTCTGCCCTCAGGATGGCCCCGCCAAAACCATCCTCTCAGGTGAAAGGAAGCCAGGTGCCCCTGCCCTCTCCTCTCCTCCACTCGCAGGGGCAGCCCTGGACGGTGGTGGGCACATCATACCCTCACAAGGAAATGGTTGACAGTATAACCCAGCCAGCTGATTGATATGCCAATGTGCTTTTAGACCCAAAATATAACCTACGGGGATGGCAGAAGCCCTAGGTATTGTCAGACGATTATGTTGAGACAGAGCTGTGTGAATTCTAAAAAACTTGGCTGGCGCTCAGCTCCATCGCTATGGACAAAACACAACCCAGACAAGCCATTAAAAACACATAAATGTAATGGTTTTGGTACTCATCTTGCATGCTTAGTTAAGAGTGAAAATTCAGCAGACCTCTCAGCAATGCAAACTCCCTGCCACATTTCTGATGGCAGAGGAAGTCCATTTTAGTTTGCATGTCGCCCAAGAAGAAGATTAAAATCCCAATTTGCCCCTCATCAAATTTAGATTGTATATGTTATCAAGGAGTTTAATTTTGCTTTCTTTTATATTTCAGAGAACGTGAGAGCCAGCACCCTCACAGAGAGCCAGCCGGTCGTGGCCCCAGTCTTAAGGCCCACTCTTGGAGGGAGGGGTGGGGGCCCGGCTCACAGGCTAGCCCCCTGCAGGAGTTTGCCGTGAGAATCCAGAGTGAGGGTTAGGAAGCCCCTCCCAGCATCTCTGGTTCAGGCAGGGTCTCAGTGACGGGCAGCTCCTTCAGACTTGGAGGAAGAGATGCCTATTTCTGGACTAGGCCCTGTCCCTTGTGCCCCCTGGACCCTGATGCTCACCGCAGTTCACATTTCTTCTGTGAGGGGCCAGATATCAGATATTTTGGGCTTTACAGGCCATGTGGTCTCTGGCACAGCTACTCATCTCTGCCCTCCCGGAGTGTAAGCAGCTGCAGACCAGAGCCCCCGAGTGAGGCGGCTGGGACCCCCAAACCTCTGAAGCGGGCTAGCCTGTGAGCCAGGTGAGCTTGCTCTCACGAGGGTGGCTGGGGAGCCAGGCTTGGCTGACGGGCCCTCGCATCCCGCCCTGGTCAGGACAATCCATCCCAGTGTGTCAGGCCTTGAATCACCACGTGTCTTGATTTTTGTTTTGGAAAACATGGTCCCAGAATTACAGAACCAATGGTTTCCACAGTCGTCCTCACCTTTGAATTTTTTTTTTCCATAAGTAAATCTTGAATATCCCATATAGTCTTGGCGGTAAGGAAAACATGGAACACTTATTTGGATAGAGAAATGGAAATTCTTACCTTTAAAAATTGTCTGCATGCACCGTGTCTCTTTATCTCTCTCTCTTTTTTGCTTGGTTTACATTCCAACTATCTAGATATACTAGGTTGAAAATCTAGATTCAAGAAGGGGATACCAAAATCAGTAATGGCGAAGGGACGCCTTCCTATCTGATCACATCAGGATCGCCAATGCCAGGGAGGACCTCACTGCTCTGAGTCCCTTTAGCAGATTTGCTGAGGTCATAAAATACAGTGGTGGAGTTAGAAACACTCACGTATTTGTCTTTGAAAGCAAAACTCCCTTCATGCGAGAAATTTCAGTTCAAATGCCCAAGATGCAGGCCTTCTAAGACCATCCCTATAGGAGCAGGCCTGTGAGCCTGCCTGGCTCAGCGCCGTGCAGCCCTTGCTGAAGCAGCTGTTCTGGAAGCACCCTCATCGGCACCTCCGCTCCTGTATGTCGCTCGCCCGCCCTCCTTTCTTCACTCTCCCCAGCCTCTCACTCTTCCTGGGAATTTGACGAGGGATTCTGCCAGTATTTTACACTCTGACTTATACTCATTTGTGACCCATACTGAAAATCATCAGAGCTGATAAGTAACAGTTTAAAAATCATGTCGAAAGGAGGACACTGAAGGAAAAAATGTACAACATCTTGAGCAAAAAAATCCCATTATTTTTTCTTGAATTTTCACAGGGTATCAATCTTAAGTATTTAATAGATAGATGGCATACATATAAATGTAGACATATGCATATATTTGTAATTAGATTCTGTAATGTATGTACTTAAACGTATTTGCTCTCCTTATCTGCGCCCTATTTTATCTTTTAGTTGGAGGCTGTTTGATAATAGTCGTCTAAACATAAGAAAAGTAAACAAGTAAAAAAGCAAATAAATAAAATGTTTTTCAGGGTCAGCTATTTTTCTCGTCTTAGTATGTGCAGTACTGTACATTTGGTAGTACTTATTTAATGCTTCTCATTAAGTGGAATGCTTTCGCTAATTCTGAATCTTCATTTACTGTAATTGTGGGCCTAAACACTCCCAGTAGGATTCCTTCCGAGATGGTTTTAAAGTCACTGTGATTGCGCACATGGGTGGCTGCAGGAATAACCTGTTTAATTCCTCAGCCGTGCAGGCTCGGCGCAAAGTTGAGCCATTTCCATAAGTGCGCCTTCTCTCTCTGGAGGCGGTTCTTTGACACATCAGATGAATGCTCTTCTTCCCCAGTAAACACGAAACACACTTGAGTCGCCGCGTCGCTGCACATCTATGCGGAGACCACTGCAGAGTCCGACTAGCGTTGCTCTGGGCGCATCCAGGAAAGGAGCTTTCTGACCTTTACGGCGCCCTGCGCCCCCTGACGGGGAAGTGTGCTGGTCCACACAAGTGTTTCTCCAGGATTCACAGTCACTTCCTCTTTACACAGCTCCTGAGGCTCTGCCAATCCAGAGCTAAAGATACTTCATAATTAAAAAGTTAATTTTCAATAAAGTTTTGTGACCCATTTTGCAATTCTCCTTTAGCTTTGGAGAGTGCTGGGTCTACCAGTTGACCAACCACTCTCTACTGGGTGGGAAAGAACTCCTTAGTAGGACTGACCCAGCCTGTGAGCTGGCCAAGCTCAACCTGGTGTGAGAAAGATTTCCTCCATGCAGGACACTGATTAGAAAGAAGTAGAGACAGTCAAGCAGAGAAGTTCTGGAACAGAAGGTAAGTGACACTCAAGAAATAGCACAGGGTCGGCAATTCCTGCAAGCTGGGAGACTTCCCTGGAAGACACCAGGGATGACTCCTCAAAAGCCAGGAGAGCTTTGCAAAAAGAGCAAGAGGGGAGAAAAAAAAGGGGTAATGGCCCATAGAAGCATGAAAAACAAAGACTCCACATTAATGGACCCCCCATTCAAGAGAAACGGAACATGCAAGTAAATAAACAGGAGATATTTGCAGAACAATGCCTGAAAGGCCATAAACTGAAACAATAGGCATGCTTGTCCCTTGCTGTTAAGTTTATAGGTGGTTTCTAGTTCTTCATTTGCTTCTGTGCTTTCTCCATTTTCAACAACAGATGCATTCATTTGATGTTTTTGTAAGAAAAGATGTGTAAATAATGTGAAATTCCAATATTTAAAACAGTACTGGTAACAAAAACAGCAAAAAAGATAAGGAGTTAAAAAGAAAATACACAACTCCAAATTTAATAAATTTTGTGTAAATGTCACAGAATTAGTATACAAATCAGTGGACTGGAAGGTGGTTCAATATCTGTTTTGAATCCAAGTTGTTTTCTTTGTGAAAAAAAGTTAAATTCTTACCTTGCATCATCCTCTAAAATAATGTCCTTGCAAATTAAAAATTAAGGCTGAAAAATAACATTATGCAGAAAAAAAGGAAATATCTGATACACAGATAAATATGGAAAAGTTTTAAATGCATAATGGGGAAGGGAGTATAAAAGCAAATAAGATAGGCCCCCATAGCGTAATCAATTTAAAATCCTTGTCTTCAAGCATAAATAAAATGAGAAGTTTACCAAGGGACTGTTGTATACACTCAGTCGTGTCTGACTCTTTGTGACCCCATAGACTGTAGCCTACGAGGCTCCTCTGTCCAGGCAAGAATTTTCCAGGCAAGAATACTGGAGTAGGCTGCCATGTCCTCCTCCATCTTCCTGACCCAGGGATTGAACCTGTGTCTCTTGAGTCTCCTGCATTGGCAGGTAGATTCTTTACCACCAGCACCACCTGGGAAGAAATTAGGGAATAGTTACACATTTTAGTCTATATGATAGATGAAGGGTTACTATTTACACATTTTTGAAAACTAATCATCAGGATAAGAATAAATAGCAAAATAAGTAAAAGACAGTAAGAGACAATCAGGAGGATGTGATGAAGAGATGTGTGTGTGTGCTCTTCCCCATTGTTCCCCATCTTTGTCTCAGCCCCAGTGGCACAGGTAACCATAGGCACTTCTCACTTCCGGGTTATCTGATGCCCAGTCCTGCGGTCTCCTCCTCTTAGACGGATGTGGCTCGCTCTGTAGCAGGTGCTGAGGAGGATGAGTTGTGCAAATTCAAGCCTTATTCTGTAGCCTCATAACTGAGCAGCAGCTTGGCTATTTGCAAAATCCTTGGTTTGCTCTTTTTCCTCAATTTTCCTGAAAATATTGCTCTTTTGATTTTGCTCGCATGTTGCTTTGGGAAGTGTAATGCCACTTTATTTCTCTTGCCCTTGAGGGGTGTTTGACTTTTCTGCTTTGGAGTTCTAGGGAAATTTTTGTCTTCAAAATGTGGTCTTTTTTAATAGGATATGTCTCTAAGAACATCAGCCTAGGTCAGTTATGCCCAGTGCCTGGTGGATCTGTCCCTCTTTTGTTGATTTCTGGAATGTTCTCTTCTATTACAGCTGTACAGGTGACTCCTGCCCCATTGTTTGGTTCTTGTTTTTCAGTAGCTTCTCTTTCCCATTTCAGCTACTTCCTCTGACTTTTTACTTTTTATTAACACTTCATTTTATTTTTTGTTTGTTTTTCGTTCTTTCTTCAATATCACTTACTACATTTTTATCTGAATTTGTTATTATGTCATCATTAGTCATCAATCAGTCATCATTTCTGAGACTAAATCACTAAATTTGCATTTTTTAAAAGTTCTTGAGTTCAGTCAACAGTTTTTCCTTTATTCCCATGACTCATCCATTTTTGTTTTTAATTTTTCATGTTTGAGTTTATTTTTGAAAAAAAAATACAGCCTATTTGGGGGGCTATTTAATCGAATTTGTGGTAATTGTGTATTTCTTCTTTCTTTTTGAAGGGAACGAATGGGGAGAGGGGACTTCAGTCACCTGAGATGCTCTGATTTTCGTTGTCTGGGCCCTTCTCATGGAGATTTGTGCAGCTGGGGAGGGACTATGACTGTTTCTGTGTGTGCGCCCGTGGACCAGGTTTCCGTCTTCGTGCTCAGGGTCCTGGCCTGTGAGCGAGTGTTGGGAGGGCCGAGGGCAGCGTGTTGGTTGGGCCCGTGCACCCTGTCTCTGGGTCCCGGAGTTCCCCGCTCCCTCTATCTGTTCTGCCACCTCCCCACCCCAGGGCAGCCCCTCAGCTCTGAGCCTCCCCACTCCCACCCCGCCGGCAGTCCTCCGCCCCTTTCCCTGGTGCTGGGATCTTCCCAGACCCTCCCTGTGTCATTTCTTTCTCTAGATTCTCAGGGTGGGTTTAGTTCATGTGCGTCGTCATGCTAAGTGGCTGCAATCATGTCTCTTTGCGGCCCCGTGGACTGTAGCCGCCAGGCTCCTCTGTCCATGGGACTCTCCGGGCAAGAATACTGCAGTGGGTTGCCTTCCCTTCTGCAGGGGATCTTCCTGACCCAGGGATGGAACCCGAATATCTCAAGTCTCCTGCATTGGCAGGCAGGTTGTTTACCACTAAGTGTCAGGTGAATTCGGTCCTGTATTTTACTCTTTTGTGGTAGCCATCACACTTTAAAACTGAATGCCCGTCTTCTCTTCTACTATGTAAGTTCCATGAGAATTGGACTTTGTTTTTCTCATCCTTGTCACCTCATTGCCCAAAACATGGTAATTGCTCACTCAACTTTGTGGAATGAATGAATGGTCAAATGAATGAGTATCCCTTAGCAGCTCTCGGAAAAGCGATCCTAGGAAAGTTAGTACAATCTCCATGAAGTTATTAGGGATTAGGTAAAATAAGGCATTCAAAGTGATTCACTCTGCAGACACACAGAGGTCAGGAACACAGAACGCTATGGCCGTTGATTGTCCTGGTTTCAGCCCAGATTTCCTTTCTCCACTGTGCACATCTCAAACCAAATTTGAAAATCTGAATTGAGGTGGGAAGTGTACAGAGGCCATCAGACACACAAGCCAGTGGACACAACTTCATCACACCCCGGGTCTCCTCCAGGGGTTCATGTGATTTCCTGAGCTCCGGTTCCCTGGAAATTGAGGCGCCCACCTCGGTGTCAGGATAGGCCTCCTGTCCCCAAATGGAGCCTCAGCGAGGTGGGCCCTGCTCTGGAGCCGGGCTCCCTGCAGATCTCCACAGCCTGTGAGAGACCAGCTCTGCGGCCACCCCTCGCTGCTGACGGATCTCCTCCTGGCCTCCACCTCCCGCCAATCACACCCCTCTGGGTTTCTGGCGATGATTGAACATAACCTTCCTCCTGGCCTTCTGGTTGACCTGCAAGCTGCTTCTGGTTCAGCTCCCCGTCACGTTCTCTCTGGAGGTCTGCTGGGTTATCCTCATCCTTCCCCAGGGCTCTAGGGGCTCACTCTTCAGGGGAACAACTCTCCCTGCTTATCTCAGAGGACTCTGTCCCCCCTCCAACCCCCTCTTTCCCTCTATGGGTCACTCAGTGGTGACAAGTCAACTGTCCACCGCATGTCACATCAAAGCAGAAAAGGCGTTTCCTCCTGTAAAGTGTTTCCTGCGTGTGCCTTACAGAGCCGCCTGCAGCATTTTGTTGCCCTGTTGTTATACAGTCATAAGGTTCTGTCTGTTCACCAGATAATTATATTACATTAATATGGTGCGAATAAATGAAAGCAGTAATTATGCTTTATCCTCGTCTATTTTGCAATTTCCAGTTTGCTTGTTTCAAGAATAAAAAGAAAATTGCCACATTTGAAACAATATTATTTCATTTCTAAGCCAGGAACAACACAAGAAGCCCACCCGGGGTGACAGGTTAAAACAGTTCACTCCTCTCCAGCTTCCTTTACAAAAAGACTTCATTTTGGCATCACTTTGCCAACTTGTACATTGACCAACACTTGCAATGTTTTTAAAAATAAAGGAAGGAAGGCACCTCTCAATCAGAGGATAATGCTTTCTTCTGTTTTTATAACAAAGGGCTGAGGCATTTTAAAGTGACTGGCTCCCAGGGTACCCTAACTTCCAAACCCAAAGATCCGCACCACTGTCTTGTGAACCGTTCCTTCCCTCTGATTCCATTCAGGAACACAGGCTCTCTCAGAGACCCCCAGTGCTCTGGTCTGTGCACCTCTGAGTGTAGATGTGGATACAAAAGGCCTAAAACCGATTTTGATGGCCGTTTTGCACACATAGTCGGTGTTCAGTGAACACTCGTGGATTGGATCTAAAGGCACATGTAAATTTCTAATGGAAATGTTCCCCTAATTCTAGGTGACCCCAACCAGTGTCAAAATATCTTGAGTTTGAAAATGTATTCCGAAATTTAGCTGAATCTATTATATATTCTCATGTGTTTTCAACTTAAACATTAAGAAAAATTTTTTTTAATAATGGTAGTCAAAATATTATATGGTTTGTTTGAAGAAGTTTGTTCTTTTCCAGAAACAGCATTGATCGATTTTATATTATGAGTAGTTTATTCGTGTGTGTGTGTGTGTGTGTGTGTGTGTGTGTTAGTCACTCAGTCACGTCCAACTCTTTGTGACCCCATGGACTATAACCCGCCAGGCTTCTCTGCCCATGGAATTCTCCAGGCAAGAATACTGGAGTGAGTTGTCATGCCCTTCTCCAGGGGATCTTCCTGACCCAGGGATCGAACCTGAGTCTCCCACACTGCAGACAGATTCTTTACCATCTGAGCCACCAGGGAATCCCCTAGTTTATTCATAAAACCAAATCAACAGGAGCATCTTTATGATATAAATAAGAAGAAATGTCCCACTTAAGTCACAGTAAAATAATGAAACTCCAGTCCAATTTTCGACACGTGCCCATGACATTTTGTGTTTACTGTAAATGAAATTCTCATTCGCATATAGGTAAGGCATCGTTTGAATCATAAACCAGAGGATGTGTGCAGTCTGAGCTCAAGGCACACTCAGGCACAGTGCAGTGTCAACCTCAGAGAATGTAGCAAGCGGCATTTCCCTGTGGAAAATCTTGGGTTTAGTGCCAGTTAAGCACTTTCATCCATTTTTCTCAATGATGGGATAGAAAGCATGTTCATTAAGCGAACAAGGAAACCAAGCTGGGAGCAGCAGATAACACCATAGAGAATGGGGACTGATTTGATCATGACCATGAAATTTAACTAAATGGTCAGAAGGAGACTGGGAGTCTGCAGAGGGAGAGAGGCCAGACAACCCTACTTAGGTGGCCAGTGGGGCGGGGACGTTTACAAGCGCAGGCCCTCATCTTTCTGCTTTCACCTGCAGGCTCTGCAAACACACGGAGCCCAGCCATCACCTACACTAACGCAGTCAGGAGTGTGGGCGAGCCAGGAGACCTCCAGGTGCCTCCCACCTGCCAGCCAGGTGCCCTCCAGGTGATCCTTACTCATGTCTCTGTTTTGCAAGCCTCCGTTTTAGGAACTTACATGATAGATTGGATTTTGACAGAAAAAGGCCTGGACTACATGCTGAAAAGGACACCACAAAGTAGTTGGGGAATTAAAAAAAAAAAAAGAAATGGATTACAAGTTCCTAAAAATTGCAAAATTCACACAGAAGAAGCTGTCCAGTGAAAGTCACTCAATTGTGTCCAACTCTTTGTGACCCATGGAATTCTCCAGGCCAGAATACTGGAGTGGGTAGCCATTCCCTTCTCCAGGGCATCTTCCCAGCCCAGAGATCAAATCCAGGTCTCCCGCATTGCAGGCAGATTCTTTACCAGTTGAGCCACAAGGAAAGCCCAAGAATACTGGAGTGGGTAGCCTATCCCTTCTCCAGGGGATCTTACCAACCCAGGAATCGAACCAGGGTCTCATGCATAGCAGGCGGATTCTTTACCAACTGAGCTATCAGGGAAGCCCCCTAATATCAGGGAAGTCCAACCAAATGTTAATTACTTACATTTCCGACTATCACGTTCATAACTAAAAAGTTGAGATTCATCACGATCTTTTGCCTGTGTCTGACCAGTTTTGCTCTATTTCTGTTACTATTTTTACTATTGATATTTCACTTTTTGGTCAGAAGAAGGTGATGATTGTTCTCCGCTGTTTACATATCACAGGGATGCGGAGAGGCTCTTAAACTAATTCAGCCGTGTCACCAGGGGCAAAACCATCCTTCTTCGGGGACATGACTGCTGTGCCTTTAGGCTGCCTAGCTGTTCAAACTGTCCGTGCCCCTCCTCCGAAGAGGGGACACACGGGACTTAAGCCTGAAAGGGCTTCAGTAGAGAGCAGCAGAAACGATTAAAGACTCGGAAAATAGCACCTATGAAGGAAGATTAAAGGATCTGTGATTATTTAGCCTGGAGAAGAGCAGCAGGACCTAATAACCATCTTCAGGTTGCTGAAGGGTTATTATATAGAGGCCGGGGACCAGCTGTCCCCTCTCACACTGAGGACAGAGAAAGAGGAAACGGGCTTACACTTCAATAGGGAGGATTTAGATGAGATATAAAGAGCTTCCTTCCAGCGAGGGCCGTCAGCAAAGAGACCAGTTACCAGTGAAGATGCTCCTTACCCTGGGGTGGGGAGGGGCGGTTTCTTCCCTGGAGGAGAAGGGCCGGTTGTGGGGCGGTGGGGGGAGGGGGCGTGGGGGGCGGGTTCCAGGAAGAGACGACAACCACAGAGGCTTTAGTTTTGTAAGATACTATAACATCGTATAAAACTGAGGCTACACTCGTGCCTGCAATGTCTCCAGGGCTGTGCTTCCATTTCCAAGGGTTATTGTCTCAGTTCTTTAAAAGATGCTGTGCAAGTGTGTCTGTATAAAGGTCAAGTATTTCAAAGGACAGTTCAATGAAGAGGGTGCGCTTGCTGGAAGTGACAAGAGTCAGCTGGCTGCTATTTATTCTCTATTTTCATAGATTATTGTAGCAGCAGCATCAAAAGAATAGAAAGCTGTTTTGAAGAATAGAAAAATTGGAATCAACTCTCTCGGCTCGAGTTCTTTTCAGTGGAAATCATCTTTGATGTTTTATAAAATAATGTGGTCAGTAGGTCAGTAGGTGTTTTTGTTTGCTGATTGGGGAGAAAAAGAGGGGAAGAAGGTAAAGAGGGGAGTGATTCTTTTTTTCTTAAACATTTGAATTGCTATCCTATTGCTACACTCAGAAGCATCTCTCACCTAACTGTCTGGAGGAGGGAGGGGCTGGTAGATGGTGGACGGTGGTGGGTGTAGGGGTGGTGGATGGCGGGGTGGGGGTGGTGGATGGCAGGGTGGTGGATGGCAGGGTGGGGGTGTGGATGGAGGGGGTGGTGGGTGGTGGGGGTGGTAGATGGCAGGCTGGTGTGAATGAACAGAGCTCTACTCTATGTGCAGGACTCTGTCTGGGTCAGACATCACATCCTGAACCTTGGTTTTATTAACATCCTGTATTAAGTTACTAATTGAATGACACTCGGCTGTTTTACAAGAATCAAGTTCATTACATTGCTGTTGCTGAACTCTTTATTTTGGAAAACCCTTCCACTTATTTAGGGCTTCCCTCATAGCTCAGTTGGTGAAAAATCCACCTACAGTGCAGGAGACCCTGGTTCGATTCCTGAGTCAGGAAGATCCCCTGGAGAAGGGATGGGCTACCCACTCCAGTATTCTTGGGCTTCCCTGGTGGCTCAGCTGGTAAAGAGTCTGCCTCCAGTGCAGGAGACCTGGGTTCGATCCCTGGATTGGGAAGATCCCCTGGAGAAGGGAACGGTTACCCTCTCCAGTATTCTGGCCTGGAGAATTCCATGGACTGCATAGTCAATGGGGTTGCAAAGAGTCAGACACGACTGAGTGGCTTTCACTCTCTGCTCATTTTGGGGGAAAACATATTTTTCAATCAGTGACAGTTTTCTGTCTGTCAGCCCGGTTCCAACACTCAATTCCGACAACTCGCCATTGGGTCTAAGTGACGACAGGTGCTGCTCCGTGCAGAGGAGTGATGCTTTGTCAGCTGCCGGGGCTACCTCGAGCCACAGTGCCGCCCAGACCATACTCGCCACTTCTCTCTGGTACCTGGATATGACACCTGACAGTCATTTTAAATTTTCAAGCTTGAGGAGGGGGATTTGGGAATGGAATCTTTTTTCCATCATAAGTAAAAGCAAAAGTACTTTTACAAATCCTAAAGAAAAAGAGTGGCCTTCCCAGGTGTCTGTAGGAGTAAAGGACCCGCCTGCCAACGCAGGAGATGCAGGAGACACAGGTTCCATCCCTGGGTCGGGAAGACCCCCTGGAGGAGGACATGCAACCCACCCCAGTGGTCTTGCCTGGAGAATCCCCTGGACTGAGGGAGCCTGGTGGGTACAGTCCATGGGTTGCAAAGAGTTGGACACGACTGAGCAACTGAGGGCACACACAAGGAAAAGAGTTCTGTTCTAGGTCATGCTTTGTTTTTAGAAACGGTCATAGGGTGGGGCTATATTGTTCTCAAAATAGATTTTTAGAAAGAAATCCACTTCATAAGTTTGAAGACAAGAGTCAAACCCATTGTAGACTTTCAGGGTGTAAGGTCTCTCCACTTCCTACGAATTCATCACCGTGTTTTCCTTCCACCAAAGGTGTTTAAACAGTTCTTTCTCCTCCAGCAGTCTCTGTACCTCTGGACAGTGAGTCAGCTGCTCATTTTAGTGGAGACCGTTTCTAATTAAACACATCCCTCTAAAAATGCTGAGAGGCTTCAGGGAGGGGCTTGGTGATTTCATGAGGAGAGGGGCTGGTCTGACGTTACTAAGTAGCTGCCTATTACAATAATAGTGGTGAATAACATCACAAGGTTATTTTCTTTAAAAAAAAAACACCACTCTTTCAGTAGTAAAAATATGCTTGGGACATGCATCCAACTCCAGATAAAAATTAAAGCCTTTAAAGAAATCCACTATGCCTGCTTATATCCAAGTAAAAGTACTACATTTATTAAAATTTCACCATCCATGATCTTCTGCCTAATCATCACAAACTATAATTAAACGTCATCAAATGTTCAAATAGTTTTGATAAAAATGTAGTAATGTGCACAATGCTTTAAAAGAACTCACTAGAGTTTAAACTAACTTCAAACAAGGATTCTTGGGTGGTCAGGATGGGACCATGTTTCTGGTTGGCCTGCATCTCTCGCTCCAGTAAAGCAGCAGAATGCCTGTAAGCAAGAGTTGATTCCCTGGAAAGCAGGCATTTCGGATTCTAGAATACATGCATCTTTGGGGATATTTGTAATCTGGATACTCACTGTGCTGAGTCCCTCAGTCATGTCTGACTCTTTGTGACCCCATGGACTGTAGCCTGCCAGGCTCCTCTGTCCATGGGTTTCTCCAGGCAAGAACACTGGAGTGGGTTGCATGTCCTCCTCCAGGGCATCTTCCCGACTCAGGGACTAACCGAAGTCTCTTGCATCTCCTTGCATCTTGCATGGGGATTCTTTACCACTAGCGCCACCTGGGAAGGACAAGGTACTCACATATGAGGCTAATGGCAAGACAAAAAATACAAACTCTTTCTTGATGTATCAAATAAAGATTTCTGCTGTGTCTCTGAAAAGAGCTCAGATCAGAAGGCACCTGCCCATCTCCCCAGGCCCATCTCCCTCAGTGCAGTGACGCCCTGCCCTGTCCCCTCTGGCACCTGGTTCTGCCAGCTGCCTCCTCCTCTGGCTCTGGCTGACTCATCGGCCATCATGTCTGCCCTTCAGGCTCTCTCTGCTTCGTAGGGCATCAAACACAGAAAGTGACCTTTCAGCCCCTCTGGTTACTGCCTACGTCTTCTCCTCCTCACTGGACTGAATTTCCTTGAACCTGTGGTCCACACTGGCGGTCAGCAAAGCCGCGGGCTCTGCTGGCCTCCTCCTCAGCTCAGCCCCCTGCATACACTCTCAGCCCAGATCGCACTGTGTGGACCTTGCCTTGCGATTCCCCTGGAACTCCTCTGGTCAACCACTTGTGACTTCCCTTCCTTGTGAGCTCCCTGTGGGACTCATTTCTGCACTTCCTGGACTCTGGGTGTCTGATCGCTGACCCTCCCTCTCGAGCTCTGTGCCCCAGGGTGCAGGGTTGAGGTGGGGGGAGCTCCCCCTGCAGCCTTCTCCTCCTGGTCACAGCACCCACTTCCTGCTGCCGCCAGCGTCCTGCAGGGAAGACCTGCACTAGCCTGGACATCCCCCCTCTCGGGACTGGGACTCAGGACGCCAGAGTCCCAGCGAGCACGGCACCACTCTGTGTGCAGATGGTCTGGCTGGCCGGTTGGTGTCTTCCAGGAGTCTGCTTCCTGCACCCCAGGCATGCTCTGCCCCATCTTTTCCAGGCTTGTCTCCCCAGGGAAAGGGTCACTCTTTTGAGGGAAAACCCCCTTTCTGGGGGAGGGGGTTGGGGGGTGTTTTGCAGTTCCATCTTTCTCTCCTCCTTTCTTTATACTGGACGAGTGACCCCACCAGTGCAGGATATTGAGATCAGATCTTAACATACTTAGGCATTAGGTGTGAAAGCTTAAGTGAAAGTGGCTCAGTCGTGTCCAACACTTTTCAATCCCATATACAGTTCATGTGATTCTCCAGGCCAGAATACTGGAGTGGGTTCCCTATCCCTTCTCCAGGGGATCTTCCCGACCCAGGAATCAAACCGGGGTCTCCTGCATTGCAGGCAGATTCATCAGGGAAGCCCTGCTCACAAAAAAAAAAAAAAAAAAAAAAACGTGGTCATCCGGCTTTGAGAAGGTTGCTGAGAACATTGCTGGTTACAGGAGCGATGACAGGTTTTACGGGTCAGCAATCCTGAAGAGCAGGGGCTGGGGGGCCTGAGGGGGACGTGGCCCATGGGCTGCAGCCATCATGTTGACCAGTGTCTTCCTCCTGCATGTCAGAAGCTCCCTGCCACGGGGTCACTGAGGAAGGGATGGCTGCCTCCCATGATGGTAATGTGCGTCTGGTCATCCTGGCCGGGAGGCATTGTCTGCAGCCAGAAGCCTGAGAACATGGAGTGAATGGAAGAAGCAAGAAGAGGAGCTGACCTTTCAGCAGGGACAGCCTCGGTCCAGGGGCAGGCGACCCCCGACGGCTCGGGGGAGTGGCCCGTGTCTCCATCAAGCTGCGCAGGGGCGTCTTGGGTCCTGAGCTGTCTTCCCAACCCTTCTGCGGAGCCTGTGCCCACCCAGGCCCTTCCCAGGCTCTGGACTTGGTGGAGCCTGAGGGTCTCTTGCTCGTCCTGTGGGGTTCCTCCCTCTGCTGTGTCTCAGCTCTGTCCAGACACTGTGTTTCATTCCTCTCGTTCAGCCTTTTGTCATGAATTGAAGAAGATTTTATCCATACAACAAATGGATGTATCCAATTTGGGAATGAAAAAGCTGAGTGGCAGTAGTGAGGTCTGGTGGAATTATTGATGAACAAAATTAAAATCCCAAATCATCATGATAAGTAAAACAACAGGACCAAATAAATGACATTAAGTGAAAACTCCACATTTAGATGAAACAAAAGATAGGAAAGACAGCCCGATGGTAAGTGTTTAACAACTGATTCTGCAAAAATAAAAACAAAAACCCAACGTGTGGTGTTTGCCAGTTTCCTACTGTGGCCGATTTCAGGCTACCAACGGGATGCCCACTGGCTCACAAATTCCTGAAAATCTCACAGTTGGCTTCCGGGCTCTGACGAGCGCCAGCTCCAGCCTGCTACCCACCATTATCCTGTTTGTCCCAAAAGGTTCAGAAGCGCGGCATGTTTTAATTTGTCTTAATCTCCAGGAGCGCAATACCAGGAGGTTGGGGGGTGGGGTAGGGAGGATGGGGAGGGGCGTCCTTCGGCTCAGCCACTGGGATGGGGCTACCTTCTGAGGGCTGAGGGTGGGGGATTAAGTCATCATCCCACCCAGCTTTGGCAAGAGGAAAATCCCATCGGAGGTATTTTTTTCAAGGGAAGGCATTTTATTTAAAGAGGAGGAATATAAAACACAGGGCTTTCAGAGCCCCTGAAGGCAGCTGGGAGCAGTGGGCAGCACGAAGGAAGAGGATGGGGGCCGCATGGTCCTGGGGGCAGGGGTGTTACAAAGTCCTGGATGGGGCTTCATGGCCCTGGGGGCGGGGCTGCACGGCCCAGGGGTGGGGCTGCATGGCCCGGGGGTCGGGTAGGGGCTGCAGGGAGCAGTATCAGACCAGGGCGTCACAGCTGGAGCACACAGCTGGAGAGGCGGTGTCATCTCACAGGTAGGTCTGAGCAGCCAGGGTCAGCCCCAGGCCTACTCAGCGGCCAGCAGACCCAGCCCACCTGGCTTGTGAGGGTGGATAGCTCTCCATGTCCCTCAGACACGCCCCAGCTCCATCGGTGGCTGGGATAGCGCGGGCCCCACCCTTTGGGGGAGGGGGCAGGGAGTGACGGCTCTAGGGGCACTGAGCGCAGGTAGAGCCCCCACGCGGTCGGGCCGCTCTGACACGAGCCCCTTGGACAGCATGCCCTCCCCGCACCATGTCCGGCGCTTCCTGTTCATCCCCCTGGGGCTCCTCTCATGCCTGGCTGCCCCTCCGTCCCCACCTTCTGTTCGTCGTCCCTGCTGGCCTTTTACTATGCTATCCCTAGCTTCTTGATCCCTGGGTGAAGCTCAGTGATCAGGTACAACCTCATGACCCCTGAACTCCCGTCCACAGCCCAGAACTGCCTCTCTCGCATCAGGTCCATCTGCACAACGTTGCAGCTACCCTGTGTGTATTTCCCACACGCTCCCCAAATCTCAGGCCTCCTCCCCCGATTCTCCATCACCTTCCTCCTCCCAGCTCCTCCTAGGTCCCCCCAACCCTTCCTCCCTGTCCCTCCAACCCTTGGCCTCCAGTTTCTGGAAAATGCACACCTGGGATCCCCTGCAGACTCACCCATCTCGGCGTGTCCTCATCCATCTCGGCGTGTCCTCACCCGTCTTGGCATGTCCTCACCTGTGTCTTGGCGTGTCCTCGCCCATCTCGGCGTGTCCTCGCCCATCTCAGCGTGTCTGTCTCGGCGTGTCCTCACCCATCTCGGTGTGTCCTCGCCCGTCTCGGCGTGTCCTCGCCCGTCTCGGCGTGTCCTCACCTGTGTCTGGCCTGTTCTTACCCGTCTCGGTGTGTCCTCACCTGTGTCTCGGCGTGTCCTCGCCCGTCTTGGCATGTCCTCACCTGTGTCTGGCGTGTTCTTACCCGTCTTGGCATGTCCTCACCTGTGTCTCGGCGTGTCCTCGCCCGTCTCGGCATGTCCTTACCTGTGTCTGGCGTGTTCTTACCCGTCTTGGCGTGTCCTCACCTGTGTCTCGGCATGTCCTCGCCCGTCTCGGCATGTCCTCACCTGTGTCTGGCGTGTTCTTACCCGTCTTGGCATGTCCTCACCTGTGTCTCGATGTGTCCTCGCCCGTCTCGGCATGTCCTTACCTGTGTCTCGGCGTGTCCTCACCTGTGTCTCGGCGTGTCCTCGCCCGTCTCGGCGTGTCCTCACCTGTGTCTCGGCGTCTCCTCACCTGTCTCGGCGTGTCCTCACCTGTGTCTTGGCGTGTCCTCGCTCGTCTCGGCATGTCCTCACTTGTGTCTCGGCGTGTCCTCGCCCGTCTCGGCGTGTCCTCACCTGTGTCTCGGCATGTCCTCGCGCGTCTCGGCGTGTCCTCACCTGTGTCTGGCATGTTCTTACCCGTCTTGGCATGTCCTCACCTGTGTCTCGGCGTGTCCTCGCCCGTCTCGGCGTGTCCTCACCTGTGTCTCGGCGTGCCCTCACCTGTGTCTCGGCGTGTCCTCGCGTGTCTCAGCGTGTCCTCACCTGTGTCTCGGCGTGTCCTCACCTGTGTCTTGGCGTGTCCTCGCGCGTCTCGGCGTGTCCTCGCGCGTCTCGGCGTGTCCTCACCTGTGTCTTGCCGTGTCCTCACCCGTCTCGGCGTGTCCTCGCCCGTCTCAGCGTGTCCTCACCTGTGTCTTGCCGTGTCCTCGCCCGTCTTGGCGTGTCCTCACCTGTGTCTCGGCGTGTCCTCACCTGTGTCTCGGCGTGTCCTCGCCCGTCTCGGCGTGTCCTCACCTGTGTCTTGGCGTGTCCTCACCTGTGTCTGGCGTGTTCTTACCCGTCTTGGCATGTCCTCACCTGTGCCTGGCGTGTTCTTACCCGTCTTGGCATGTCCTCACCTGTGTCTCGGCGTGTCCTCACCCGTCTTGACGTGTCCTCACCTGTGTCTCGGCGTGTCCTCGCCCGTCTCAGCGTGTCCTCACCTGTGTCTTGGCGTGTTCTTACCCGTCTTGGCATGTCCTCACCTGTGTCTCGGCGTGTCCTCGCCCGTCTTGACGTGTCCTCACCTGTGTCTCGGCATGTCCTCACCCGTCTCAGCGTGTCCTCACCTGTGTCTTGGCGTGTCCTCGCGTGTCTCGGCGTGTCCTCGCGCGTCTCGGCGTGTCCTCGCCCGTCTCGGCGTGTCCTCGCCCGTCTCGGCGTGTCCTCACCTGTGTCTCGGCGTGTCCTCACGCGTCTCGGCGTGTCCTCACCTGTGTCTCGGCATGTCCTCGCGCGTCTCGGCGTGTCCTCGCCCGTCTCGGCGTGTCCTCACCTGTGTCTTGCCATGTCCTCGCCCGTCTTGACATGTCCTTACTTGTGTCTCGGCGTGTCCTCACCTGTGTCTCGGCGTGTCCTCGCCCGTCTCGGCGTGTCCTCACCTGTGTCTTGGCGTGTCCTCACCTGTGTCTGGCGTGTTCTTACCCGTCTTGGCATGTCCTCACCTGTGCCTGGCGTGTTCTTACCCGTCTTGGCATGTCCTCACCTGTGTCTTGGCGTGTCCTCGCGCGTCTCGGCATGTCCTCGCCCGTCTCGGCGTGTCCTCGCCCGTCTCGGCGTGTCCTCACCTGTGTCTCGGCGTGTCCTCACGCGTCTCGGCGTGTCCTCACCTGTGTCTCGGCATGTCCTCGCGCGTCTCGGCGTGTCCTCGCCCGTCTCAGCGTGTCCTCACCTGTGTCTTGGCGTGTCCTCGCCCATCTCGGCGTGTCCTTACTTGTGTCTGGCGTGTCCTCACCTGTGTCTCGGCGTGCCCTCGCCCATCTCGGCATGTCCTTGCCCGTCTCGGCGTGTCCTCACCTGTGTCTTGGCGTGTCCTCGCCCGTCTCGGCATGTCCTTACTTGTGTCTTGGCGTGTCCTCGCCCGTCTCGGCGTGTCCTTACTTGTGTCTGGCGTGTCCTCACCTGTGTCTCGGCGTGTCCTCGCACGTCTCGGCGTGTCCTCACCTGTGTCTCGGCGTGCCCTCGCCCGTCTCGGCGTGCCCTCGCCTGTCTCGGCGTGTCCTCGCCCGTCTCGGCGTGCCCTCACCTGTGTCTCGGCGTGTCCTCGCCCGTCTCGGCGTGCCCTCACCTGTGTCTCGGCGTGTCCTCACCTGTGTCTCGGCGTGTCCTCGCCCGTCTCGGCGTGTCCTCACCTGTGTCTCAGCGTGTCCTCGCCCGTCTCGGCGTGTCCTCACCTGTGTCTCAGCGTGTCCTCGCCCGTCTCGGCATGTCCTTACTTGTGTCTTGGCGTGTCCTCGCCCGTCTCGGCGTGTCCTCGCCCGTCTCGGCGTGTCCTCACCTGTGTCTTGGCGTGTCCTCGCCTGTCTCGGCGTGCCCTCACCTGTCTCGGCGTCCTCTGCTGCTTCTGTCATCCGCAGGGACGCCCTGCACATGCCCTCAAAGGAGGCAGGGAGTGGCCAGAGGATCCACAAATAGGCAGATGCGCAGTCAATGATCCATTTTTTCTCCCTGAACAGACTCTTGAAGTCTCATCAGAAACAAACATTTTGAGACACAAATCCAGATTTTGTTGACAGAAGAAAATGCACTTTAACTATAAATGTGACTCACCAGGGAGGCAGGACGGGCAGTGTTTCTCAGAACAACTGAACAGGAGGGGAACGCTTGGAACCAGTGCCCTGAGCCCAGGGAAGGGAAGCTGGTGGGAGGGCTTCTAGTAACAGTGGAGAAGGAGGCTGGAGGCAGAGGAACAGCTGAGAAGCGCTGGAGGGGCTGGGTGGCCTCCATCTGGGCATTCACCTGGGTGGGGGGCAGAGAGACCCAGCCTCCTGCACCAGAGCTCAAGACGCCTGCAGGATGGCTGGACAGATGACGAAGCTTTGCCCCAGGTGAGGGTTCCTATCAAGCGCTGTCTCCCTGTGCCCGGGGCACCATACATCCAGCAGAAAGGTCACATCCCTGAGGCAGGGCTGCCTTGTCAGTCATCAGAACACTGCCTGGGCATGCCCTCCACGGTCCAGGTCACTTATAACCCCTGAACTAGAACTGGCAGTTCTGCAGAAAAGAAGGCTGCCACCAGTACCTGAGCTCAGGTGGGTTTAAAGCGGTGAAGCAGCCCCACCTCTGGCCAGGTGTGGGCGCCAGGCCCTGGGCTCCAGAGCTGTGGAAGGACCTGAGCCCCTCCGTCCACACCCCCTACTTAAGTAAGGAACTCGGTCATGCAGGGAACCTCCTTCTGCACCCCCCACATGTAACCAGCATATTTTAGCAAAACCCCAGTAGAAGAGGAAAAATAACCCTGTAGAGGCTCCAGAAATTAAATTATCATTGGAACTGCAAATTTAGGCCTGGAGCTGACTGCTGAGATGCAAGACGTAACTGCAACTCAGACTCTCCTAATGTAAGGGACAGAGTGTCCAGGAATCCACTGGAAATCACAACATGCAGGAGAAACACTCAGCTGTCCCCTCCGCTGAGATGATCCCACAGCGGGGTATCTGGGGGAAATTTACAGGAGCCGCCATAAAAATAATTCAACAACTGATTACAAAATTGTCTTAAAACAAATGGAAACCTATCAGCAATGAGATATCAGTCTTTGAAAAATAGTGGGATAGAAATTATAAAGCTAAAAAATACAGTCACTGAAAGTAAAAAGCCCATAGGATGGGCTGAACAGCAGAGTGGAGACGACAGAGGACAGAATCAGTGAACTTGAGCCCAGATCAATAGGATTTACCCAATCTGAACAACAGGGAGAAAATGGAATAAAGAAGCAAAATGAACAGAGCCCGAGGGGCAGTGAGGAAAGAGCCAGCATTCATCCCAAACGTCCACAGAAGAGAGGAGAGAGCAAGGCTAACAGCATATTTGAAGAAATAATAATGAAAAAAGATTTCTCAATCTGGCAAAAGATGTAAATAAACCTCTAGATTTAGCAAGCTGAATAAACTCCAAAGAGGGTAAACTCAAAACTGAGAGTTTATCAAAACTAAGATGCATCATAAGTAAACTTCTTAAAATTAGCAAAGTAAAACATCCCGAGAGCAGCCAGAGAGGAGAACCCCGTCTGCAGAGTGCCAGTTCCAGTGTCAGACACTGCGGAGGCCAGTGGGGCCATTTCCCAAGGGCTGGAAGGGAGGAAGATCGGGAAAAAAAGATCCTTCAGGAACTCAGGGGAAATAAAGACACTTTCAGAAGAAAGAAAAAAACAAAGGAAATTTGTTGCTAGCAGACCCACACTTAAAGAATGATTGCCACCAGGGAAGAGAATTCTAAAGACAGAGGAAATGGCAAAAGAAAAGTCCTGGGAGCATCGGGAAGGAAAGAAGAACAAGAGGAAGCGTGAGTATGAGTAAATCGATGGCCTATCCTTCAGGTCATGCGTTTCTGAATCATGCGTGGTGAACACCTCGAGATCACAGCGCCTAAGAAGTGAGAAGAGTGACCTGGACACCTTCCTGGAGGGAATGCTGCAGATAGGCCGCAATACCCAGGGTGACCACTAGGGGTACTAAGCAAAGCAGTGAGACCAAAAACACCGCGCATGGATACAACTGGAGGACTTAATAAGGTAAAAGCAATACCGAGGAGGATGAAAAAGAAACACAAGAGCAAGAACTCAGGGAGCAGAAACAGAAAGAGAGAAAATGGCAGGTTCAAGGCCTAGCAAATCAATAATCGCAGTAAGTGTAAATAATACCAATTAAAAGGTAGTGGTGGTCAGAGTAAATTAAAAACCCAATTAAAATAGCAAACAAGGAAAAGATATGCTCTCAGAAGAAACACATACAATTCAATGGCAAGGAGAATATGAAAGCAAAATGATGGAAACTGACCCACCATGCAAATACATACCCAAGATGTGGCTACATTCATGTAAAAGAAAATTCTAGAGCAAAGAAAATGACTAGAGGAATATGACACATGGATAGAAAGATTAATTCAACAGGAAGACATTATGACCCTAAACGTGTTCAGTTCAGTCCAGTCCAGTCGCTCAGTCGTGTCCGACTCTTTGCGACCCCATGAATCGCAGCACGCCAGGCCTCCCTGTCCATCACCAACTCCCGGAGTTCACTCAGACTCATGTCCATCGAGTCAGTGATGCCATACAGCATCTTATCCTCTGTTGTCCCCTTCTCCTCCTGCCCCCAATCCCTCCCAGCATCAGAGTCTTCAATGAGTCAACTCTTCACATGAGGTGGCCAAAGTACTGGAGTTTCAGCTTTAGCATCATTCCC
>NC_091267.1:15110000-15132500 GCF_042477335.2 Ovis canadensis
TTCTCTCACTGCATTTTCCCTCCCATTTCAACCCACCCCTCAAAGGAAAGCCTAGTTTTCTGATAATTTATATACCTATTAAGTTCAGTGGAATTTCTTCATAATTGGGCTTTAAATTCGTTTTAAGTAAATTCACTTATTTCCCCTCCTATAGTCAGAGACTCTTCCAGGTAGAGCTCTCCAGAGAATGCAGGAAAGCCTTCCAAGGTGCTCCTGAGAGGGCTGTCCCTGGGTTAAATTCTGGATTTTACTTCATCCTATCACTTCATGGCAACTGCTGCTGCTGCTGCTAAGTCGCTTCAGTCATGTCCGACTCTGTGCGACCCCAGAGACGGCAGCCCACCAGGATCCACCATCCCTGGGACTCTCCAGGCAAGAACACTGGAGTGGGAATAGATGGGGAAATAATGGAAACAGTGACAGACCATTTTATTGTGCTCCAAAATCACTGCAGACTATGACTGCAGCCATGAAATTAAAAGACATTTGCTCCTGGAAGAAGTTATGACAAACCTAGGCAGCATATTAAAAAGCAGAGACATCACTTTGCCAGCAAAGGTCCATACAGTCAAAGCCATGTTTTCTCCAGTAGTCATGTATGGATATGAGAGTTGGACCATAAAGAAAGCTGAGCACCAAAGAATTGATGCTTTTGAATGGTGGTGCTAGAGAAGGCTCTAGAGAGTCCCTTGGACAGCAAGGAGATCAAACCAGTCAATCCTAAAGGAAATAAACCCTGAATATTCATTGGGAGGACTGATGCTGAAGCTGAAGCTCCAATACTTTGGCCACCTAATGCAAAGAGCTGACTCATTGGAAAACACCCTGATGCTGGGAAAGGCTGAGGGCAGGCAGAGAAGGGGATGACAGAGGATGAGATGGTTGGATGGCATCAGAGACTCAATGGACATGAGTTTCAGCAAACTCCATGAGATGATGAAGGACAGGAAAGCTGTCATGCTGCAGTCCGTGGGTTCATGAAGAGTCAGACAACTGAGCGACTGAACAACAGACACATAGACTTTTACTGGCAGTTTTGACAGCGAGAACCTCTCATGTCAGCAAACAATAAGGCCAACTTTGGTCTGTGGACAGCTCTATTCTCTCCTGTCTTAAATATGATTCTGGTGGCTCAGATGGTAAAGCATCTGCCTGCAGTGCTGGAGACCGGGTTCAATCCCTGAGTCAGGAAGATCCTCTGGAGAAGGAAATGGCAACCCACTCCAGTACTCTTGCCTGGAGAATCCCATGGACAGAGGAGCCTGGTAGGCTACTGTCCATGTGGTCACAAAGAGCCGGACATGACTGAGCAACTTTACTTACTCACTTACCTCAATGCACGACAAAATTTTAGTAAATAGAGAAAGCTCCCGTCCTCTCGAAGTACCAGTCCATCATTCTTTAGGCCAAACTTAAATAAAATTCAACAATTTTAACTTGGAGGAATTGTGCTGGGAAGCAGTATGTTTTTAATTATTACCCTAATTTAGCCCAAATCCAATCCCACCCTTGGCATACTGCACAGGGAATACTTATCAAGAGATGTGGGTGAGCTTCTTCTGGCCAATAAGCAGGTAGGAAGGTTTAATATACCTCCTTGGAAAGCCCATATTTAAGCAAGTAAGCATATAGTTCCTACTCACCAGTTTTATTTTGGACTGTCAATAGACTATTTACATTAAGCAGTGTATTCCTAATTCCAGAAAAACATGACTGCTATTTTAGAAATCTGTATACCATGCTACTCTTGCAACTGGTCTCCTATGATTTTTATTTCTTTTATAAATACACTATCAAAGGCATAAAGGAAACACAACTAATTTCTATTAGTGGGGTCCACTGCCCAGACAGTGATAAAATCTCTTGTGTTTCATTCCAGGCATAAATTAATACCTGTCAATAATTAATTTTCAGTATTCCTAAGTGTCTAAAATTTACAGCAGCGATTCTGTGTGAATCAAAAGTGATTGGGAAGAAGATGAGGTTGCAGCTGCCTCTTGTCATCCATTGACTTCATGGATTCCAGTCATCAATCATAAAACTTCCCTATTCCTAAACATTTTAAGATAAGGGTGTTGGAAATCAAATCAATCCAGACGTCCACACGCAGGCCCCAATCTTTCTAACCAGGGACACACATGCTGTCCTTGTCAAATCGCCTTGTTGTCAACCAACTGAAAATATATTACCTGGGAGAAACTATTGATATCCTTTCTCAGGCTTTTTGACGATACCATGATACTGCAGTCCACATGACTGAAGCTCCAGTCAGGCAAGGGAAATCATCAGTCCTTCCTGAGTGAACTCAGGCATTTTTACTCCAGTTTCAAAATTAAATTCCCACAACAAAAGTACAGGGCTGTCAGTGATTACATGGTAAGAAGTTAACACTCTGAGCTTCCCTAGTAGTTCAGGGGTAAAGACTCTGCCTGCCAAAACAGGAGATGCGGGTTCAATCCCCGGATCAAGAAGATCCCCAAGAGAAGGGAATGGCAACCCACTTCAGTATTCTTGCCTGGAGAATCTTATGGACAGAGGAGCCTGGCGGGCTACAGTCCACGGGGTCACAACGAGTCGGCAACTGAACAACAACAGCTAACACTATGCTCGGAAAACCATGTGGGCTGTCCAGCCAGGACTGGGTTCAGACACTATCACCTTTCGTGAGTTGAGTGAGCCTGAACTTGACCTGTGAGTCTTAAGGTCCTTCTCTACCTGCAGAGGGCAGGCCTTCTCAAGTGCAGTAAGTGGTGGTGACTCTCAGCAGTGGCACAGAAAGCACCAGATGCTGTCTCAGCTCGATATTACATAAATGTTCTTATTCTCCATAAAGTTGGAATGACTCTGATCAGTTTCTCCAAGACTCATTTGGAGCCAAAGTGTCAAGCACACAGATGTAAATAATCCATACACAGAATTTTGATGCTTTGTGGTGTGCCTGAGAGTCTGACACCTAGAGATGGGCGTCTCCATCTCGTCACATGCTCCCTACCATCCTGTACTGTCCTGTTTATTTATTTGTCTTTATGTGTCTAACCGGAGTGACCCAAAGCAAAGTGAAAACGAATCAATCTGATGCACAGATATTAAGGTCTGGTGAAAGGATTCCTAATTGCACTTTATTTAATCAAGCTGTTTATGGGGAGGAACACGAAAGGGGGCAGGGCAGGAAGGACTATGTGGTTCCAGAGCATTACCAAGGGCTCACCTCATGAATATCTGAGCCAGGCTGTAAAAAGACCCACTGAGCAAGCAGCCTCTGGCATCAGCATAGCTTAAAAAAAAAAGTAAAGAAGGAAAAGAAAACCCTCCGTGGTTATTCTGCTCCTGGTTTATAACTCTGTATAACTTAGAGTAATGCAGGTTCCAGCCACTTTGCTGTTTTCTTCAATTAGTTAATGAAAGTAGAGTGTTGATGGATGGCAGCTGAGAGAATTCATTTGTAATGAGCAGCGGTTCAGGAGATCACTCAGACGCTGACAACTTTCTCGTGGAAAGCGCCTTTCCAGAGTACTTAATTGTAACATATTGCTGCTATTATTTTACAGTAATAACTCATTATAGAATAGGATTTCTACACAAGCCCTAATAATTCTGTTATGCCTACCATGATTTTTCAACATTAGCTAATGAAGTGCCCCATCATTTATCAGTAAATAGCATCTAATGTTGCACAGTAAATCTTGGTCAGAATTCTCGGTACTGGCTTCTGAGATCAGGGGACAATTAACATCGTAGAACTGGTGATCACGGAACCCACTTCCTTTCCACCTCTCCTCGTCTGACCTTGCCATGAAGTCATTTGACAAGCTGATACCACAGTCCTGGTTTTCATTCAGTTTATCAGCTGCTGGCCTTCAATGACATCCATATCTACAAGCGGTTTAGAACTTCACCAAAGAATCAGGACATGCATAGAGCCAAACGCACCAGTTTAACTCCTCTGCGGCCAGTCTCACTCTCAGAAAAATCCCCCAAAACTTCCATTGTGGGTGATCGCTGGTGACCCAGGAAAAACATGAGCTACACTTTTTCCTGATTCACATCTGACATTTCCCTGTGCTCTGACAGGGATGGAGCAAAGTCATCTCAACTGTTCCTCTTCTCTCAGTTGGAGAGAGTTAAAACCCAGCTCCTGTGCAACCCGACACTGTTTTCCTGACACTGACTTCCTGTCTCCTCTGACACGGATGTGCATCACGTGAGTGTGTAGGCGCGCATCACTCACCTTCCAGATACATGTTGCTTTCAACATCTGGCAGGTTCATCAAGTCTTGGAAATACATTTCAAGATCACCATCTCCAACATCTCCCCAAATATCTTCGAAGTGTTGTACTTCATTTGTAAAGAGTTTTCCTGACATGGTCAACCTCAATGCCTAGTGAACTCTGTATCCACGTAAAAGCACTGAATGCGATTCAAGAGATCCAGGCGTGACCACCTTGGCCTATACCAGGGCCAGAGACACCACAGAGTGGCCTCTGCTGGCTCAGTTTCACTCTCTCTGCTCCTGTATGGATTTGTGGAAACCTCCCTGAGACCCAGCTGGGGCCCCCCAGACCAGCCTGGGGCCCGCAGCAGTAGGGGGCTGGATGGTGCTATGCCATGGAACTGCAGGGACGTGCACGGGGCAGACACAGGCTCAGGGAGGAATCCTCGCTGTGCCTTCACACTTCAGCTGCCAGGGGAGCTCACACTCAGGGTTCTCAAGGGAGCCTCTGCACACGCCCTTGTCATCACCCACTCCTAGGATCCTCTGCACACTCTTAGGATCCTTATTTTATTTATTTATTTTTGGCCATGCCTCTTGGCCTGTGGGATCTTATTTCCCTGGGCAGGGAAATTGCATCCCCTACACTGTGAGCATGAAGTCTTAGCCGCTGGTCCTCCAGGAAAGCCCCTGATTGCTGGTATTCATACACACTGGCTCAAATCTCTTAGCAGCAGCAGAAAAATGTGTAAGACTTCAATAAGAAATGGAAAATATGTAACCAAAGAATTTTTTTCTTTCCCCCTTTTGATGAACACTTTTATTTATAGATTTCAGTTTTCATCACGCACATTCTTCTCAGCTACTCCAGATCCTTTTGTGGGAAGAGGCAGAAAATAAGTAATTTTATTTTAACCACTTCTCCCCTCTCACCATACTCCCTTCCCCTTGTTCACCTAAATGTTTCTAATAGGTGAAGTTTTACTTCCTGTATAATAATTGCATCTGGACCAAGACAAGATAAAAAACAATGGGGGCCCCGTAACTATCGATACTACATTAAAATACAGAAAATAGAAATCCATTCCCACCATTTCATAGACTATGAAGATAGTTTTGCTATTGTCTTATATATTAAATTCTAAGCATCCTTTCATAAGCCTAAGGTTATTAATAGGAAAAAGAAGGCATGTTAATTCATCCCTCCCACAAGACATTTACAACTCTAACATACCTCCTTTAAATTAAATTTTGATGAATAAAAACAAACTGTGGGGAGAAAGAAAAGAAAGTCCAGGTCTCACGCCCTCAGTGATGAAATTTTTCCATTGTTTAAAAGATTCAGATGTTTCTCTAAAATGGAGTCATCCTTAAACCTTGGAGACGTTGCTTCACAGACAAAATGCTTTTCAGCAAAAACAACAAGAAAACTTTGTGTTATTTGACTCCCCCCTGCTCCTCTGCCTCCCAGCACAGCCCAGGTCTCATGGAAGATTAATATTTCAGAACTTGTCATGGGCAGTTCCGTCAACTCCTCCGCTGCCCATGCCTGACAAGTTATTTATCATGTCGCTCATCGCCAGCATTAGATTATCCCCACGGTTATGACAGCAACATTATTCATCAGGGTTACAGCCTCGATACAAGGCTGTTTAAAGCTGCTTCTCTCTTCGCGCTTGTCTTTTTAGAGGAGTGTTGATCTCTGTAGTTTGTATGGAAAAGAAAGGGAGGGAAGAAGGAAGGAAGGAAGGAGAAAAGGAGAGAGAAGGAAGGAGAAAAGGAGAGAGGAGGAAGGGAAGGAGGGAGGGAAGAAAGAAAGAAAGAGCAAACTATGGAAATTACGGGTCTCATCAAATATGATGACTCTGATGTGTTGATGTTCCTCCAAATTTGGATGCTTTTTTTTTTTTTTAACAGAATCTACAATCTTTGCTGCATCTTCCTTCTTCATGGGAACCATACAAAGGGTGAGATGTAAAGACATGGAAATGGATGTTGATAAAATGCTCACTGTGGCCCTGACTCCTGTACATCTATAAGCAGTTCCCTGCATCCATCTCCTTTCTCCGCTCCTTCCCTGACAGTCAAGTGCCAACTGGAGGACCGTTTGCTTGTAGTGTCTCTGTGACTGCATAGTCAGGAGCCTTTATTTTACTCAATAGAATTTTATTCAATTTTGTGAGGCTCCAGAGCAATTTGAATTTCAGGGTGAATATTTTCCCCTAGAAACTGCATGAGTTGAAAATGCTGGGAGAAAATTAAGTTGTCAGCATTTATTCCAATTTTTGAAAAGATTGCTGAGCTCAGTGATCCTTCCTTCAAGCTCAATTGCAATGACTTGGAGGGCTCTTTCTTTCTTGTTCGTTAGCAGGTAAGTGATGTCACACCTAGGAAACCAAACCTCACATCCAACCTTCTGGTCATGGATAGATAATGTAATTTGTAGGCAAGACATTTGGGGTAGGGAAGCTTCTGTTGCTGGGAGAAATATTAATAACCTCAGATATGCAGATGACACCACCCTTATGGCAGAAAGTGAAGAGGAACTAAAAAGCCTCTTGATGAAAGTGAAAGAGGAGACTGAAAAAGTTGGCTTAAAGCTCAACATTCAGAAAACCAAGATCATGGCATCCGGTCCCATCACTTCATGGGAAATAGATGGAGAAACAGTGGAAACAGTATCAGACTTTATTTTGGGAGGCTCCAAAATCACTGCAGATGGTGACTGCAGCCATGAAATTAAAAGACGCTTGCTCCTTGGAAGAAAAGTTATGACCAACCTAGATAGTATATTCAAAAGCAGAGACATTTCTTTGCCGACTAAGGTCCGCCTAGTCAAGGCTATGGTTTTTCCAGTCGTCATGTATGGATGTGAGAGTTGGACTGTGAAGAAAGCTGAGCGCCAAAGAATTGATGCGTTTGAACTGTGGTGTTGGAGAAGACTCTTGAGAGTCCCTTGGACTGCAAAGAGATCCAACCTGTCCATTCTGAAGGAGATCAACCCTGGGATTTCTTTGGAAGGAATGATGCTAAAGCTGAAGCTCCAGTACTTTGGCCACCTCATGCAAAGAGTTGACTCATTGGAAAAGACTCTGATGCTGGGAGGGATTGGGGGCAGGAGGAGAAGGGGACGACCGAGGATGAGATGGCTGGATGGCATCACGGACCCGATGGACGTGAGTCTGAGGGAACTCCGGGAGATAGTGATGGACAGGGAGGCCTGGCATGCTGTGATTCATGGGGTGGCAAAGAGTCGTACACGACTGAGCGACTGAACTGAACTGAACTGAACTGAACCTCCTGTTGGAGGTGACATTAGCTTGTCCACCAGCTAGCAGTGGGGGATTAGGACCCCTTCACCCAGCAGATAGGGGTGTGGATTACACAAGCTTTGCCTCAGCCCAGCTCAGCAGGTCAAGCCAGGTGTGAGCTAGCCAAAATCCCCTCCTCCATCCTCCAAAACCCTAGGAGCTAAATGCTTAGCATCTGAATCTCTCAATGTCTAAACGCACTTATTGTTTATTGTACTAACTTTACAGTTTCACTTCCAGAGTCACCCTCATGGAGGCTAAACCTAAACCTCAGCTTGCTTTGAAAAGCATCAAGTGCTTTGGGGCAGCTCGCCCACTGTTGTCATTATGATAGTGCTTCGTAAATACTTTGAAGTCATGACTTTAGCCATTTTGATGAGAGCAGGAAACATAGGGTGGTCTTATGTCTGCTTTAGGACCCTGAAAGCAAATGCTACGGTTTGAAAGAATTCCTGACTAAAGAACCATCCAGGTGAACTGTTGCGGGACAATTGTGGCCCGCAACATGTTGGTCTCTGCTCTTGGACAACCGGAAAGGGAGTTCGGGGCCTTGGGAGAGTGGGAGGAGCGAGGAGACGGTAAGCACCGCCCAACTCACTCAGGGCGCGAGGGGGCCACCCGGACCCTCCATCCGCACACACCGGTCATGCACATCCTCGCCCCGCTTAGCACGCGCACACACACACACACACACACACACGCACACACACACACACACACACACATATCCAGCCTCTCCCGGGGCCCCTGCTCCCACTGCATGGTCTGAATCACCAACTTCTCCCGCCTCGGTCCCTGCAGAGACCGTGTGTTTCCCTGGTTTCCCGGGGCCCACCACACCCAGGGCTCCACACAAACATCCGGAGGACCGCCCAAAAATGCCATAAGCACCGTGTCACACCCCACAGGTGTTCCAACTGCCCCGTGTCTTCCTACACTGAAGTCCTACTTTCTGCCTGGGAGGCAGGGAGCCCTCACACCCCGGCCCCCGCTCCGGGCCAGGGCACCTGCAGAGTCGACCAGTGTCTGCAGGAAGAAACATCCCTGACCTCGGGCTAGAAGGCAGCTGAAGGTTACTTGGTGTCCTGTTAACACCCACTCGACCCACACACCCACCAGCGCAGGAATCCTGGTGATCCAGGGGCATGATCTAAGGGGGCACCCAAAGCCCCTGGGAGCCAACCCTCAAAAACCTTCAGTAATCAAAGCAAATAATATATTAATGCAATATTTACAAAAATTGAATCAGCAGATGTAAGTCAGCTGCTTCTTTCTGGCCCGGGGGCCGGGGCTTGGGCAGGGGCTGGAGGAGGGTCAGGCAAGTGCAGGCGGAATCTCACCTTTCTTAAAGCTTTGATCGTTTCTTTCACCTTGGAATCTTTTTCTATTAATTTTAAAAAATTTACTTAAAGTGAAAAGCAAAGGTGTTCTTTGCTCAGTCGTGTACAACTCTGTGACCGCGTGGATTGTAGCCCGCCAGGCTTCCTTGTCCATAGGGATTCTCCAGGCAAGAATACTGGAGTGGGTTGCCATGCCCTCCTCCAGGGGATCCTTCCAACCCAGGGACTGAACCCAGGTCTCCCACATTGCAGGCAGATTCTTTAACCATCTGAGGCACGAGGAAAGCCCTTTAAAATTTACTTAAAATATTGCCTGAACCATTGTTTTTGATGCCCCCTTAAATTTTGCATATGAAGTGAGTACTTCACTCACTGTAGTCCTGGCCCTGACACACACATGCTCACACACTCACGTTCACACGCACGTATTCACACACACAGGCTCACATGCTCATACTCACATGTTCAGTCATACACCCATGCTAACATGCACATGTTGGCATAATCACACACTCACATAGATGCTCACACTCACACGTTCACACTCACATATTCACACACACACAGGCTCACATGCTCATACTCACATGTTCATAGTCACACACCCATGCTCACACAGTCACACACCCATGCTCACATGCACATTGGCATACTCACACACTCACATAGATGCTCACACTCAACATGTTCACACACACTCACATGCTCACACTCACACTCACACACACAGGGATGCTGGAGCTGAGGGCAGCACAACCTTACACATGGGGGTTAGGTGGACTCTGAGTGGTAAGGAAGGGGCTTCTCGGGTTTGAACATCACAGACAAGAGTTGAGTGTCAACTGGACAACATCTGCCTGCCTTTCCTTCAACCTCTTTCTAAACACCAGATCCCACGTTTCTCATTTGCTATGAAATTGTAGAAAGAGCAGTGCTTGATGGGCCTGAGGTCCATGGGAGATCACTTCAGCTACTGGCCACGTAGAAGCGCCAAGGCTGAGTATATACACTCTGTGTGTGTGTGTGTGTGTGTGTGTGTGTGCGCAGGTAAATGTGTAGATATTGAAATAGATGGATACGTTAGTCCTCCCCTCACTCGTCCTCGTACTCTGCTGGGGTCTCTCATCCAAATCAAGTTTAGGAAGCCAGACCAAGTCTTAGAAAATTGAACTTGTGTTTCAACAGAGGAAAACCTACCTGCACCTTTTGCACTAAAATTATTTAAGAGGTTATATGTCTAAAAAACAAAGACTGGCTCACATATGGCATAAGTGTGCTTTCATTCTTCCTTATTCTGAGACTTCCAACAGATCTTTGTTCCCTACGAAGTTTTAAGAAATCTAAAACTCAGTTGAATACACATTGGATTTAGAAAGAAAAATCATAATTGTGTTAAGTAAATTTCTTTTCTAACTGATTTTAAATTGTTTAATCTCTGTATAGTAATAGTGCATTAAAGGATAAAAATAAATTTGGAAGAAATGAATACTTTATGTGTTTTCCAGTCAAATGTCTGCAAAAGCATCTTAACTTCCTTTTTTAACATCATGGCAAATCAAAATCATCGATAAATTAGTCAAAAGGTCAGAATAACTCATGTTGAAGGGACAGCAGTGATTCTGTTTATTTTAAACACAACTTATAATCCATGAGAACAGTATCCCACAAATCAGATGATTTTTATAGCTTTACTAATTTTATTCAAACATTTTTTATGAAAAATTAAAAAATAAAAAATACAAATAAGGTAAAAAAACAGATTAATCACTTATTACACACATCAACTTGATTTTGCTGTTAGCATTCTACAAAATTGGCTTCATCACGTGTCTATCCATAGAGCTGTCTTAGTTTTGAAGCATTTCAAAATGAATGGATGCATTAATAGCCCCCTCACAAATGTTTTAGCGTTTATATCATTCAGTTCAGTTCAGTTTACTCGCTCAGTCATGTCCGACTCTTTGCGACTCCATGAATCACAGCACACCAGGCTTCCCTGTCCATCACCATCTCCCAGAGTTCACCCAGACTCACGTCCATCGAGTCCGTGATGCCATCCAGCCATCTCATCCTCGATCGTCCCCTTCTCCTCCTGCCCCCAGTCCCTCCCAGCATCAGAGTCTTTGAGTCAACTCTTCATATGAGGTGGCCAAAGTACTGGAGTTTCAGCCTTAGCATCATTCCCTCCAAAGAACCCAGGGCTGATCTCCTTCAGAATGGACTGGTTGGATCTCCTTGCAGTCCAAGGGACCCTCAAGAGTCTTCTCCAACACCACAGTTCAAAAGCATCAATTCTTCGGTGCTCAGACTTCTTCACAGTCTAACTCTCACATCCATACATGACCACAGGAAAAACCATAGCCTTGACTAGACAGACCTTAGTCGGCACAGTAATGTCTCTGCTTTTGAATATGCTATCTAGGTTGGTCATAACTTTTCTTCCAAGGAATAAGAGTCTTTTAATTTCATGGCTGCAATCACCATCTGCAGTGATTCTGGAGCCCAAAAAAATAAAGTCTGACACTGTTTCCACTGTCTCCCAATCTATTTCCCATGAAGTGATGGGACCGGACGCCATGATCTTTGTTTTCTGAATGTTGAGCTTTAGGCCAACTTTTTCGCTCCCCTCTTTCACTTTCATCAAGAGGCTTTTTAGCTCCTCTTCACTTTCTGCCATAAGGGTGGGGTCCTCTGCATATCTGAGGTTATTGTTATTTCTCCTGGCAATCTTGATTTCAGCTTGTGCTTCTTCCAGTCCAGCGTTTCTCATGATGTACTCTTAATAGAAGTTAAATATGCAGGGTGACAATATACAGCCTTGTCATACTCCTTTTCCTATTTGGAACCAGTCTGTTGTTCCATGTCCAGTTCTAACTGCTGCTTCCTGACCTGCATACAGATTTCTCAAGAGGCAGGTCAGGTGGTCTTGTATTCCCATCTCTCTCAGAATTTTCCACAGTTTATTGTGATCCACACAGTCAAGGGCTTTGGCATAGTCAAGAAAGCAGAAATAGATGTTTTTCTGGAACTCTCTTGCTTTTTCCATGACCCACCGCATGTTGGCAATTTGATCTCTGGTTCTTCTGCCTTTTCTAAAACCAGCTGGAACATCAGGGAGTTCATGGTTCACATATTGCTGAAGCCTGGCTTGGAGAATTTTGAGCATTGCTTTACTAGCATGTGAGATGAGTGCAATTGTGTGGTAGTTTGAGCATTCTTTGGCATGGCCGTTCTTTGGTATTGGAATGAAAACGGACCTTTTCCAGTCCCATGGCCAATGCTGAGTTTTCCAAATGTGCTGGCATATTGAGTGCAGCACTTTCACAGCATCATTTTTCAGGATTTGAAACAGCTCAACTGGAATTCCATCACCTCCACTAGCTTTGTTCGTAGTGATGCTTTCTAAGGCCCACTTGACTTCACATTCCAAGATGTCTGGCTCTAGATTAGTGATCACATCATCATGATTATCTGAGTCGTGAAGATCTTTTTTGCACAGTTCTTCTGTGTATTCTTGCCACCTCTTCTTAATATCTTCTGCTTCTGTTAGGTCCATACCATTTCTGTCCTTTATTGAGCCCATCTTTGCATGAAATGTTCCCTTGGTGTCTCTAATTTTCTTGAAGAGATCTCTAGTCTTTCCCATTCTGTTGTTTTCCTCTATTCCTTTGCATTGATCGCTGAAGAAGGCTTTCTTATCTCTTCTTGCTATTCTTTGGAACTCTGCATTTAGATGCTTATATCTTTCCTTTTCTCCTTGGCTTTTCGCCTCTCTTCTTTTCACAGCTATTTGTAAGGCCTCCCCAGACAGCCATTTTGCTTTTTTGCATTTCTTTTCCATGGGGATGGTCTTGATCCCTGTCTCCTGTACTATGTCACAAACCTCATTCCATAGTTCATCAGGCACTCTATCTATCAGATCTAGGCCTTTAAATTTATTTCTCACTTCCAATGTATATTCATAAGGGATTTGAATTTAGGTCATCCCTGAATGGTCTAGCGGTTTTCCCTACTTTCTTCAATTTAAGTCTGAATTTGGCAATAAGGATTTCATGATCTGAGCCACAGTCAGCTGCTGGTCTTGTTTTTGTTGACTGTATAGAGCTTCTCCATCTTTGGCTGCAAAAAATATAATCAATCTGATTTAGGTGTTGACCATCTGGTGATGTCCATGTGTAGAGTCTTCTCTTGTGTTGTTGGAAGAGGGTGTTTGCTATGACCAGTGCATTTTCTTGGCAAAACTCTATTAGTCTTTGCCCTGCTTCATTCCGCATTCCAAGGCCAAATTTACCAGTTTCTCTAGGTGTTTCTTGACTTTCTACCTTTGCATTCCAGTCCCCTATAATGAAAAGAACATCTTTTTGGGGTGTTAGTTCTAAAAGGTCTTGTAGGTCTTCATAAAACTGTTCAACTTCAGCTTCTTCAGCATTACTGGTTGGGGCATAGACTTGGATAACTTGTAATATTGAATGGTTTGCCTTGGAGATGAACAGAGATCATTCTGACGTTTTTGAGATTGCATCCAAGTACTGCATTTTGGACTCTTTTGTTGACCATGATGGCTACTCCATTTCTTCTGAGATATTCCAGCCTGCAGTAGTAGATAAAATGGTCATCTGAGTTAAATTCATTCCAGTCCATTTTAGTTCGCTGATTCCTAGAATGTCGACGGTCACCCTTGGCATCTCTTGTTTGACCACTTCCAATTTGCCTTGATTCATGGACCTGACATTCCAGGTTCCTATGCAATATTGCTCTTTACAGCATCGGATCTTGCTTCTATCACCAGTCACATCCACAATTGGGTATCGTTTTTGCTTTGGCTCCATCCCTTCATTTTTTCTGTAGTTATTTCTCCTCTGATCTCCAGTAGCATCATTAACTAGAATGTATTATCAATATAGATCAAACCAGTCAATCCTAAAGGAAATCAACCCTAAATATTCATTGGAAGGACTGATACTGAAGCTGAAGCTCCAATAGTTTGGCCACCTGATACAAAGAACCAACTCAGTAGAAAAGACCCTGATGCTGGGAAAAACAGGGTAGGAGTAGAAGGAGGCAACTGAGAGTAAGACAGTTAGGTAGTATCGCTGACTTAACGAACTTTAGTTTGAGCAAACTCTGGGAGAGAGTGAAGGACAGCGCAGCCTGGCATGCTGCAGTCCATGGGGTTGAATCAGACACAAGAATCAAAGAATCAGATACAACTGAGTGACTGAACAACAATGAAGACTGTATTATATGCTTATAACTGTATTTTTCTTTTGAGGTAATACTTCAGTTCAGTTCAGTTCAGTTCAGTTGCTCAGTCGTGTCTGACTCTTTGACACCCCATGAATTGCAGCACGCCAGGCCTCCCTGTCCATCACCATCTCTCGGGGTCCACTCAAACTCACATCCATCAAGTCAGTGATGCCATCCAGCCATCTCATCCTCTGTTGACCCCTTTTCCTCCTGCCCCCAATCTCTCCCAGCATCAGGGTCTTTTCCAATGAGTCAACTCTTCGCATGAGGTGGCCAAAGTACTGGAGTTTCAGCTTCAGCATCATTCCTCCAAAAGAAATCCCAGGATTGATCTCCTTCAGAATGGACTGCTTGGATATCCTTACAGTCCAAGGGACTCTCAAGAGTCTTCTCCAACACCACAGTTCAAAAGCATCAATTCATCGGCACTAAGCCTTCTTTACAGTCCAACTCTCACATCCATACATGACCACAGGAAAAACCATAGCCTTGACTAGATGGACCTTTGTTGGCAAAGTAATGTCTCTACTTTTCAACATGCTATCTAGGTTGGTCATAACTTTTCTTCCAAGGAGTAAGCGTCTTTTAATTTCATGGCTGCAGTCACCATCTGCAGTGATTCTGGAGCCCCAAAAAATAAAATCTGACACTGTTTCCACTGTTTCCCCATCTATTTCCCATGAAGTGATGGGACGAGAAGCCATGGTCTTCGTTTTCTGAATGTTGACCTTTAAGCCAACTTTTTCACTCTCCTCTTTCATCAAGAGGCTTTTTAGTTCCTCTTCACTTTCTGCCATAAGGGTGGTGTCATCTGCATATCTGAGGTTATTGATATTTCTCCTGGCAATCTTGATTCCAGCTTGTGCTTCTTCCAGCGTTTCTCATGATGTACTCTGCACATAAGTTAAACAAGCAGGGTGACAATATACAGCCTTGACGTACTCCTTTTCCTACTTGGAACCAGTCTGTTGTTCCATGTCCAGTTCTAACTGTTGCTTCCTGACCTGCATATAGGTTTCTCAAGAGGCAGGTTACATGGTCTGGTATTCCCATCTCTCTCAGAATTTTCCACAGTTTATTGTGATCCACACAGTCAAGGGCTTTGGCATAGTCAAGAAAGCAGAAATAGATGTTTTTCTGGAACTCTCTTGCTTTTTCCATGACCCAGCGCATGTTGGCAATTTGATCTCTGGTTCTTCTGCCTTTTCTAAAACCAGCTGGAACATCAGGGAGTTCACGGTTCACGTATTGCTGAAGCCTGGCTTGGAGAATTTTGAGCATTACTTTACTAGCATGTGAGATGAGTGCAATTGTGTGGTAGTTTGAGCATTCTTTGGCATTGCCTTTCTTTGGAATTGGAATGAAAACCGACCTTTTCCAGTCCTGTGGCCACTGCTGGGTTTTCCAAATGTGCTGGCATATTGAGTGCAGCACTTTCACAGCATCATCTTTCAGGATTTGAAATAGCTCAACTGGAATTCCATCACCTCTACTAGCTTTGTTCACAGTGATGCTTTCTAAGGCCCACTTGACTTCACATTCCAGGATGTCTGGCTCTAGGTGAGTGATCACACCATTGTGATTATCTGGGTTGTGAAGATCTTTTTTGTACAGTTCTGTGTATTCTTGTCACCTCTTCTTAATATCTTCTGCTTCAGTTAGGTCCATACCATTTCTGTCCTTTATCGTGCCCATCTTTGCATGAAATGTCCCCTTGGTATCTCTAATTTTCTTGAAGAGATCTCTAGTCTTTCCCATTCTGTTGTTTGCCTCTATTTCTTTGCATTGATCGCTGAGAAAGGCTTTCTTATCTCTCCTTGCTATTTTTTGGAACTCTGCATTCAGATGCTTATATCTTTCCTTTTCTCCTTTGCTTTTCACTTCTCTCCTTTCCACAGCTATTTGTAAGGCCTCCCCAGACAGCCATTTTGCTTTTTTGCATTTCTTTTCCATGGGGATGGTCTTGATCCCTGTCTCCTGTACAATGTCACGAACCTCATTCCATAGTTCATCAGGCACCCTATCTATCAGATCTAGTCCCTTAAATCTATTTCTCACTTCCACTGTATAACCATCAGAGATTTGATTTAGGTCATACCTGAATGGTCTAGCGTTTTTTCCTTCTTTCTTCAATTTAAGTCTGAATTTGGCAATAAGGATTTCATGATCTGAGCCACAGTCAGCTGCTGGTCTTGTTTTTGTTGACTGTATAGAGCTTCTCCATCTTTGGCTGCAAAAAATATAATCAATCTGATTTAGGTGTTGACCATCTGGTGATGTCCATGTGTAGAGTCTTCTCTTGTGTTGTTGGAAGACAGTGTTTGCTATGACCAGTGCATTTCCTTGGCAAAACTCTATTAGTCTTTGCCCTGCTTCATTCCGCATTCCAAGGCCAAATTTGCCTGTTTCTCTAGGTGTTTCTTGACTTCCTACCTTTGCATTCCAGTCCCCTATAATGAAAAGGACATCTTTTTTTGGGTGTTAGTTCTAAAAGGTCTTGTAGGTCTTCATAGAACCATTCAACTTCAGCTTCTTCAGCGTTACTGGTTGGGGCATAGACTTGGATTACTGTGATATTGAATGGTTTGCCTTGGAAACGAACAGAGATTATTCTGTCGTTTTTGAGATTGCATCCAAGTACTGCATTTTGGACTCTTTTGTTGACCATGATGGCTACTCTATTTCTTCTGAGGGATTTCTGCCTGCAGTAATAGATATAACAGTCATCTGAGTTAAATGCACCCATTCCAGTCCATTTTAGTTCGCTGTTTCCTAGAATGTTGATGTTCACCCTTGCCATCTCCTGTTTGACCACTTCCAATTTGCCTTGACTCATGGACCTGACATTCCAGGTTCCTATGCAATATTGCTCTTTATAGCATCAAACCTTGCTTCTATCACCAGTCACATCCACAGTGGGTGTGGTTTTTGCTTTGGCTCCATCCCTTCATTCTTTCTGGCGTTATTTCTCCACTGATCTCCAGTAGCATATTGAGCACCTACTGACCTGTGGAGTAACTTTAATTCCATCATATATATATTTCATAAGATACATATAATTTCATAATATGTATATAATTACATAATATAATATATAATATAATTTCATAATATGTATACTCTTTTTCAAATTCTTTTCCCATTTATGTTATGAGAGTGTATTAAGCAGAGTAGGTCCTTATTGGTTATCTATTTAAAATTTTTCAGTGTTTCATTTTTTGCTCAAATATTTGTTGAGAGGCTTAATGAATGGATTATCCATTCAATAGAAGTAAATGTGCATTAATAATTTTTATAGAAAATGAAGGTAAAGCTTTGTAAATTTAGTTGAAGCCAAACCGTGCGCTGGATGATTACCTGGTGAGAACTTCGGTCTTGTCTGGGGTCACAGCAGAGCAGTAGATCCGCAATTTGACTCCAGGCAGCTTGATTCTGCATCTAGTGCAGAGTCCTCCACTTCTTTAATTTTTTTACTTTGCTGCTTTTAGGGAAAAATTCTGAAAACTTGAAGGAAATGTTTGCTATCATTTGTACCACAACACTGAGTTCCAGGATTGATATGTGTGTTTCCAAAATTGAAGAAAACGTGCACATGTTACATACAGAAACACAACACACACACGCTACACTACGTAAGCATGCATTTCGGGAGTATATGTCACTGTCTGTGAGACCAAACAAATGTTAACCCAAAGTACTCGTTGGTAACTTACTGATATTACAAAAACTGCATTCTTACCATATGCTTTTTTAAATATCAGAAGAGAATTGGTCTTTCTCATTCAATTTCCAAATTCTAAACTTTTACCAAAAATTTACGTTGTCAACTACAAATGCAGTTTTGCAATAGCCCTTTCCGTCAGGCCCAGGGAAATCACCACTGGCTCTGTATTGATGGGCTTTTTAAAAAGTGCGCCGCTGAGCCACCAGGGTTATGGTGGTCTTTCAGTGAGAATGTTCGCCTCTGGAAGGTCATCTCTAAGCTCAGTAGCAAGCTGTGCTTGGCTGAGATAGTACTTGAACTAAGCAACGGATGCAAGTCCTGACTTATTTTGGTGTCACGAGAAATATTCTAGAAAGTAAGACTGTGCATTGAATGGATGGTGACACCATGTCAGATTACTGGATTTGAAGGTGATCAGTCAGAAACAGGACATGTTTAGAATTCCTTCAATCTGATTATGGAAGAGTAATGTGGGCAAGGAGTCAAAATTACACAGAAAGTGACAAAGATGAAATTAAAGACATCCAAAGGACAAAGGGCTATGTTCACAATTTATTCAAAGTTTTGCGCAATACAAATTAAATATAATATAATATATTTTTTAATTATTAAAATGAACTTTTCCTCCATAGATTTAAACTGTTAATGAAAAGAGAAAAGATAATTGCCCTCCCACTTAACTGCCCAGTATTCCATCCCTTGAAATGGGGCCGGTTTCTTTAGATTCTCTTGTGATTACTTTGAAAGCTATTGTGAGTTTATGAGTGCTTTTAGCTCCCAATGCAGCTTCCAATGTCAATCTTTATATTACTAAAGGACAATTAGGCAAACCATGTAATTGTGTTGTCACTTATTAATTTCAAGCTCCAGTGTCATAAATTATATGTTTTAATTAATACTGTGTCAATGGCAATCTGTAACTTTGAATGCATACAGAGGTTAACAAGAATACATAATTAAGAGAAAACAGTGAATAAGGGCATGGCTGAACAGTTTATAAAATTAGGCAAGAAAGGGACTGCTTTGTCAGCATGTAAGCACCATGATTAAAAAAGGGGGGAAAAAGGATGGGGGGATTAATAAACTCAAGCCAAGAATAGAAACAATAGAATAAGATAATAAAAACAGATTGATAAAAAATGAATGGATGAACAATACAAGGAAAATTCTAAACCACAAACGCTCAAGAAACTGAGTCGATTGGTTACTATTGTGTGGATGTGCGTGTCCTCTCCAGAGTCACGTGCTGAAGCGTAACCCTTAATGGGACTGTGTTAGGAGCTGGTTGGGTGGTGGGGCCACAGCCCTCTGGGGCGGATTAGCATCTTTATAAGAGAGACCCATGGGGCTTGTCCCTCCCGCCGCACGTGGCAGAGGGAGACGTCACTGGCCGTGAAGCGGGACAGAAGGAGGCCTTCACCAGCTGGTGACCACTCTGAGCTTTGACCTTGGACGTCCAGCCTCCAGGACCGTGAGAATCAAATGTCTCTTGTTTATACACCACCTCCCACCCCTGCCCCAGTTTGTGGGATTTTGTTATAGCAGCCTGAAAGGGCTAAGACATTTATCAACAGATGTTTCTTGTTAGTCGAGTTGATGAAAATCCTCCTTGAGTTTCAATTCTGAAAGCTGGATATCTTTCTAAAAGTATGACCTCACTCGCCTGTCTTAGTAAACAGGGCACAGAGCAAATCACTTGGACTTGTTTCAGGAACGTGATTCTGACATGTCTCGTCATCTGGGGGTCACGCTGCTGGCTGAGAAGGAAAAGAGCATGCCTATATTCTATTGTGTGACGTCGATCTGTGACATCACAGACAAGCTGCCTTCACTATAAAGAACGGGCGTTGCTAGGAGGATTTGCTGCTTTTTCTCCCCCATGAAATTAGGGTGTGGGCCTGCTTTACTGGAGTTTCTGTTTAGGGAAGAATTGAGGATTCACAGGAAGTCAAAGTTGAGAGGAACAGCAAAGCCACCTGCCCTTTCATTTACAGGCCTCTCATGCTGGCTGTAAGTGAAAACTTCCCAGGTGGCTCAGATGGTAAAGAACCCACTTGCCAATGCAGTTGACCTAGGTTGGATCCCTGGGTCAGGAAGATCACCTGGAGAAGGAAATGGCAACCCACTCCAGTATTCTTGCCTGGAAAATCCCATGGGCAGAGGAGCCTGGTGGGCTACAGTCCATGGGGTGGCAAAGAGTCAGACACCACTGAGCAACTAACACTTCACGTGCTGGCAGTCACCCTCCCCCTGTTGAAGCAACTGGTGCTGGACATTCCCGTCAACTGCTATAGAGACAAAATATTACTTTCCAGTTTCCTGCCTCTTATGGTAAGTCTATTATCATCACAAACTAAGATGTAAGGGCTCATGAAATGACCCCATGTTAGTGCAGTAGTTTTTCTTTATGTTAGTTAAATGTGTCTCATTTCTATGACTCAATGGGCTAAACACTTAACACAATTTCTCCGATTTTCTATGCAAGCCACGTGATGAAAGGATGAGCCATTTTCTACCTTAGTGACTCTGGAAAGTCGTGTTCTCTTTGGGGCTTCAGTATTCTGTGCTGTTGCCCAAGAAAATCAGAATGTCTCTTAGGAGAGCACAGAGGGTTCTTGAGCTGAAGCAGTGGAAGCGTGCATCACAGAGTGTTGGCGGCAAGCACCGGTGAGTTGTTAGGAATCCCTCACATAGGTTGCCGTGGGACCACACCTGTGCTTGGAATCTATAGCAGATGAATTCGTGGAAACAAAGAAATGCCTGCTGGTCGAGGGCAGCCTGGGGTTGGGGGAATGGAAAGACATTTGAAAAAAGCTACAAAGCTTTAGTCAGAGAGGGAATGAGTTCTGGGGATCAATGGACAGCATGGTGACAATAGTTAAAAATACTGTCTACACTTGAATGTTGCTGAGAGAGTAAATCTTAAATGTTCTCAACACAGGCAGTAGTAATTATATGAGGTGACGGGGTTGCTAACTACATAGTCATGGTAATCATTGCACAGTGTACATCAAACCGTCACATTGTACACCCTAAGCCTGCACAGCGATACATGTCAGTTATGTCTCAGTACAGCCAGAGACACAAAGCAGGAGAAAGCCCACCTTTGCTGAGAACTCACCCTTCGTTTTCAGTCATGTCCTGACAGAAAGGTGGCTACCATACATATATTTCACAAACAAACCAAAAATATTGTTGGGCGTTTTGTGGAAAGGGCATTTTCCCGGAAGCGCCCTGAGAGCTTCTGATTCATGATGTGAGTGAACACAAAACATTTTGATACAATCCGGTGGGGGCCCTGGATTTTCAGGGACCAGGAATACACAGCACTGAGCCAGGTCCTTCTGTGCAGCCTTGTTCTGGACCATCACGCTGGCAGAATCGTGTGGCTTCATACAGTCATTGCTAGCAGCAGTATGGAATCGGTAGAGGCCCTCTGTAAAGTAGTTTCTTATAAATAGGGATCATTTTCTGAATAATTTCTAAGCATAGGGACTGTGTGATTACTTGCATGCATCATCTCATTTAATTTTCGTAGGCTTATGAGGTTAGTACTAATACTATCCTGCTTCTGTGGGTGAGGAGATTGGGGTTTCGATTGGTTAAACACCTCATTCTGTATCTCAGAGCAAGTAAATGGAGATGCCGGGTCTGTCTAAATCCCAGCCCCTGTGCTCCATCACTGTGCAGTCAAACTGCTGCAAGCCGGTGCTGTAATTCTCTAACGCGTGGGACCGTTTCCTAAAGAAATAATCCAGCCAAATGAAGAGTTTCAAGTGGAAAAGAATTGCTTTGGTTCCCTGAAATAATCTGAACATTCAAAGACTTGAAAACAGTTAAACCAATGCTGTTCAATCAAATAACAATGTAGAGATTACAGACGTTTATGACGATGATACTTGATGTTACTCTTTAGTCGCTAAGTCATGTCTGACTCTTTTGCAACCCCATGGACTGTGGCCTGCCAGGCTCCTCTGTCCAAGGGATTTCCCAGCAAGAATGCTGGAGTGGGTTTCCATTTCCTTCTGCAGGGGATCTTCCCGACCCAGATATGGGACCTGCATCTCCTGCACTGGCGGGCAGATATTTCACCACTGCACCACCGTGTGTGTGTGTGTGTGTGTGTGTGTGTGTGTGTGTGTGTGTCTATCTGCAAGGTCTTAGATCCATTAAGGCTGACGTTGAGAAAAGAGCAAAAAAGATGAAAATCGTCTCAAATTTTATTTGAATCCTGGGTATTCTTTCAGGAGGGAAGGGTCCTAGACAGTACTCCACATCTGAATTTTCCAGTGTATACACCAAGCATGAAGAAACAGGCTTTCTCCATACCTGCCCTATAAAGATGCCCCTAATTATTTCTACTTTCAGTCTTTTTGTTTCTTATTTCTTCTTCACTTTTGTTGTGTGACAGTGATCACTGTATCTCAGTCTTCGTCCTGGGTAATTTCTTATGGGATCAAGATTTCTCTTCACCATTTGATGAATGAGTGATATCTGAATTATTTGAAGACTATTAGTAAAAAAGAAAAAATTGCTTTGATGAAATTAAAATTTAGGAAATACAAGCCCTATTTAAATATTGATGCAATATTAACTTTTTTCCTTTATGTTTCTTCTTTATAGACAAAGATAGTTCAAAGATTAAATTCATGAAAGTCTATTTAGGT